>NC_084613.1:1150323-1232823 GCF_033978795.1 Nerophis ophidion
TGTGTGGACGTTCGTGGCGTGGACGAGGGGGGTAGTCCGTCACGATCCCAGCAGACGGGGTCACCAGTCCGCTTGGATCCGTCCAGCACCCGAGTGGTGATGGAGGTAGTGCAGCCGCCGCCGCCGCTGCCGCTGCCGCTACCGCTGCCCCTACCGGTTCCAACCCTGCACGCTCCTGTGCGCGCCACGGCGTCCACCATGACCGACCCCGTGGTCGGGGACTGGTCCCCTGTGGTGGAACCGGTTCCGGGTCCTAGGGGACCGGTCACCCCGGTCCCCTTCCCGGTCTTGTCGCCTTCTTCTCTGGCTGCGGCACCATCCAGGCCCCAGAGAATGACAGGACCCCAGGAGCCATGCAGCAGTCCTCCCGACAACTCCATTGTCGAGGCTCCCCTGGTCCCGCCACCCAGGCCGCATTCGCGGGTCGAGACCGAAGTCAGGGTCCCTCCTGCGGTCTCGGACGCGCCACCGCCACCTGGGGAACAAAATACATCAGTTCTAGTCCATGTGGCGGACAATGCACAGGTGACGTCTGGCCAGCCAGACACTTCCAACTACTTACCTGAGCAGCCGGCGTCATCCCCTGAGGGGCCTCCAGGGTGGTCCCAGCTGCCCCCTGACACGCCCCCCAGTTGGTCTCAACTGGGTTCTGGCCAACCGGGACCACCCTCGCCGACTTCCTCCCTCCTGGACGCGCCCCTCCCGGACGCGCCTCTTCCGGACGTGCCCCTCGTGGACACTCCTCCTCCACGCACGCCGGTTCCCGAAGCGGGTCCAAGCTGGTCCCAATTTTTTTCGGGAATCCGGAAAGGGCCTAGAACGGTCACTTCGGCCTCTCAGCCGACAGAGGATACAGACACGACACAATTAGCCACACCTATGAGTCCGCGCAGGGGCCCCACTAGACACATCAGTACAACGCGCAAGTTGGTTGATTGGCACCTGTCTGTGGATAAGAAGGTCCTGGTGATTGGTGACTCCAATATTAGTCGTCTTCCACCTGTCCGTCTCCAGGACCTTCAGATGGACAGTTATCCAGGGGCCAACTTCCGCCACGCAGAGGCCATCCTAGAAAAAACAAAGATTAGTGTCGAAGTGGAAATGGTGGTGTTATCGTTCGGCCTCAATAACAAGGAACAAAACCCGAAGGCCACCACCTTTAAACAAATCCAAAGGGCCCTGAAGGTGGCCAAAACGGTGTTCCCGAACGCCGACATTTCCATCCCCATCATTAACTTCTCAGAAGCCCTGCCCCAGGAACATAAAGATAACCTCCACAAAATTAATACTTATATTCAAAAAAACTATAATTTCATTCCGGCACTCACCAGTGATAAGTTTGCTACGGGGAGGGACAACCTTCACTGGACCGAGGAAACGGCCAAAAACATGCTGAAGCACTGGCTTCACCATTTAAACATGGCATCCCCAAAAACCCGACCTGTCGGGGGGGTGACACAAGCACAAACAACACCACCACAAACACAAACAAAAACATTGTAAATTTGGCAAAACATTTCACACTTACCTCCTCACAGCGCTCCCTCCTCAATAAAGGCCTCACGTTCGTCCCATCCACCAACCTTAGTCCTGAGTGGCACCACCAAATGAAGTTTGACTTACAAGAATACCACAGGGGTGTCAAACTCGCGGTGTTCTACGAAAAGCAAGGGTCCCTCGGTCCGCGACCTTTCACCGCCCGGTCCGAGTGGGAGCCCTCACCCGGTCTGCTACCTCCAGAGGTCCACACACTGGTCCTAGCGGACGAGCATCCATCGCTCCTATCGGGTTGCGCCCTCGCCATTACGCCCAACCTCACGCGTGACGAAACTGAGGCCCTTCAGAGTCTGAAAAATAACAATCACATTGTTATCAAACCGGCAGACAAAGGAAGCGCTGTGGTCATCTTTGACAGGTCTCAGTATGTCTGGGAGGGCACCAGACAACTGAACGACACCACCTACTACTCCCCGTTGGCCGCACCCATTTATCTTGACACAATCCCTATGGTGGAAAAAATCATTAAAAATTTATTAAATAAAAGATTCATCAATCATAAACAGTTTACTTACCTCCTGGGCGAATCGGATCCCCGTCCTCGTAGGTTTTATTTACTCCCCAAAATCCACAAGGAGCCCCACAAATGGAGCCAGCCCCATGTCATACCCCCGGGCAGGCCCATAGTTTCCGACTGTGGGAGCGAAACCTACAGGACGGCAGAATTTATTGATTTTTATTTAACGCCACTTTCCATCAAACACAATAGTTATTTGAAAGACACATATGATTTTATAGAAAAAATTAAAAATCTGACCATTCCCCAAGAGGCCATTCTGTTCACAATTGATATAGACAGTTTATACACAAACATAGACATTGAACAGGGCATCCAAGCCGTAAAAAATATATTTGGCAAATATCGAGACATTAGCAGGCCGGACAAAGAACTCCTGCAGCTGCTCGACATAAATTTAAGGAGGAACGACTTCGAATTTAATGGGAAGTTCTTCCTCCAGATTAAAGGGACAGCCATGGGGAAGAAATTTGCCCCGGCATACGCCAATATTTTTATGGCGGAATGGGAGACCTCCGCCCTCGCAGCGTGCCCGATTAAGCCCCTGCATTACTTACGGTACCTCGATGATATCTGGGGGGTATGGGCCCACTCCGTAGAGGAGTTTGAGGTGTTCCGCCACACCCTCAATACTCACAACCCCAGTATCACTATCAAGTCCACCACCAGCCCCATGTCGGTGGATTTCTTGGACACCACCACATACAAAGGTCCAGACTTCCCCTCCACTCACAATCTGGACATAAAGGTTTTTTTCAAACAGACTGACACCCACGCCCTCCTCCACAAGACCAGTTTCCACCCCCGACATACCTACGCGGGACTGGTCAAGTCCCAGCTGCTAAGATTCCACCGGATCTGCACCAGGCGGGAGGACTTCGTCACGGCCACGGGAGCCCTGTTCACGGCCCTGAGGAAGAGGGGATATTCGAGATCCTTCCTCAGGAGACAGTTCAGGTGCTTCTTGGACCCCAAGAAGCCTCCCCCTGGTGAGTCCATGATCCCCCTGATCACGACCTTCTCACCTGCGGCGGTACAGGTAGCTAGAAGAGTCAAACAAAACTTTAAAGACTTTGTGGATAATAGTGGCAGGCTCCAAAAACATTATTTGGTGTCAGCATACCGTAAGAATCCCAACCTGTGCGATCTGCTGGTCAGGGCTCGGGTCCCCTCCACGAGAGATCCTCCCCCGACTCGGAGCAGCGTCCCCTTCAGACACATCCCGTGGCTACTTAACCGCCACAACGGGAGGGTCTTCCGGCCCCTATGCAGGGGGGACGCACGCACAAAAAACTGCGTTTACGTCATCCGATGCCAGCGTTGCCACGCCCTGTATGTTGGGGAGACGGGAAACACCATCGCCACCCGTTTCCACCAACATAGACACAACATTACTCGACAGAAGAACACCACCACCCACCTGGTGCAACACTTCCTCCGGCACGGGTGGGCTTCTGTCCGGGTTTGTGTCATCCAGCACGACTCCAAATGGAGTGCAGGCCAACGGCGACACGCCGAACGCCTGTGGATGACCAAATTGGGCACTAGACATCCGGGGGGCCTCAATGAGGCGTGAGTGCGAGCCCGCTGGGCCATAGACGGACCGTGCACACCCCTCTTATATTCTTTTTTACACTCTTTTATCGCCCTTCCCCCACCCCTTACCCTAACCCTAACCACTCTCCTTTTTCACTCCTAAAACCTACCCATCTCTCTTTTCTTTACACCTAACACCTACCCATCTCTCCTTCTCTTTATACCTAACCCTAACTCCTAACTCTAACCCTAACCCCAACCCCAACCCCAACCCTAACCCGCCTGTGCCTCTGGTCCACACACGGCTCGCGCTCCGCCCATTGGGGACCCTCCTGGTTCCACCTCTCATCCGCACCAATATACACATAATTTTTGGTAATAATACTTACCTTACTACTTACCTGGAAATCCGGACGTCTCTGGCGTAGGGGATGCCCCGGAGGTCCTGGTCTTCCCACGAGTACCTGTAAAAAAACAACAACAAAATCAAAGAAAGAACATATGATAACAACATTAAAAATACTTACCTTTATTGTCATGTCTCTCACCTGGGGTAAACGGACGTTGTCCTTTACTCCAACGACTGCAAAAAAGACACAGAAACAATACTAAAATACTTACCTGGTTACAGGGTCATGGACCTAGCTACACGGACGTACCCGGCGCAGGGAGTGCTCCGGATGTCCTTGTACTCCAACGACCTGAAAAAATACCAAAAAAATACAAAAATACTTAAAATCTCCAAAAAAATCAAAAAACCTTACAAAAATACAAAAAAATACTAAAAAACCTTTAAAAATTTCTCCAAAAAAATATTTTGGACTTGTTCGAACTCCGTTTGGAGTCACAATTACCGTTTTCCTCGGCTCAGTTTTATTGTGCTATTAATAGTGAATTTTCTTTATTTTTATCTTATTATTTCCTATTTTTGCCTATTTTATTTTATTCTATTTTATTTTATTTATTTATTCACTATTAATAATAATATAATATACCATTTACATGGTCAATGCTGTCATTGGGGGCCAATTATTGCTGCATGGATGAGTTTAGCTGAGCAGTTTGTTTCTCTAAAAACTTTCGTGTTTAAAAATTTGCCAGCTACGACTCCACCTCACTCTCAGCAGCCAATCAGCCTCATTCAACAGCCAACCACCAAACGAGCAACATCGCTCTCACTGCACACTAGCCGACTCTTTTATTTCACATCCCATTTAGCAAGTCTTGGCCTGAAGAAGGCACATTCGTGCCGAAACGTTGCATTCATAAGACTTGCCATACATTATTTTTCACCTTTTTACTATCTTTCCTCTACCCTCCCTCTCTCTTTTTGTTTCTGGCCGTGCGGAACTTTTCCCACGAGGCGAAAAGTCCGTTGACATTTCGCTCATTTTACGTTCGGTTTATACGCTTTAATTATTTAATTTAATTTATTTTACTCCTTACCTTGGAGTTTTCCATCGTTCTTCTTAGAACCGCCCTTAGTTGTTTATTTTCTTTATATTATTTTTCCTTCGAAGAAGCTGGTCTTCTTCTTCTGTGGTTTTTTTCGAAAGACATCCGGTTTGCGCTGACGTGACGTCACTGAAACGCGCCGGAGTCTTTCTATTTTATTTCTTTTCTATCAATTTATTTTTTCTTTCTACCTACCTACCTTCATTCCTATTATATTTTTACACACAATACCTATTTTACATTTAATATCACGTTCGGTTGTCGAAAAATGGCGGCGTGGCATGACGAGGAATGGGTCCTCGTCCGTCCTCGCGGACGCAAACAGCGATCGCGGCGCGAGATCACCCCGCCCCCTCGTCCTCAACCACAACACGGCCGCTATGATGATGGAGATTATCATTTTGCGGACCGTCGTCAACAACCGCCTCGTAGGAGCTACGCGGAGGTGCTGCGTGGCTATCCTGCAGAGGAGGAGGACGAGCGGGCGCGCCTCCGCAGCGACACGCGTCGCTACGGCAACCGATCGCGTGAGAGACGTGACGTACGTGGTCGGGACTACCCCACACGCGACGCACGTCGCCGGGATTACCCTACACGCGACGCACGCCGCCGCGATTACCCCATGCGCAACACACGCCGCCATGTTTACTCCACCAACAACACACGTCGCCAGGGCAACGCCTCTCGTGATAGGAGTAACAGCGGCCGGCGTGGCCAGCGTTATGGTGCCCCACGGTGGGAAAATCAACATCACACATTCCAAAAAAATAAAAACAATTTTTTCAGAGGATACAAACCTCAATATTTCCAACATCCTGCACACAATAGACCCCAAAAAAACAGGGTTAATTTCCGACCTGCACACAATGAGCCTCCCAATCCCAGGAGGACTTTTAGAGCGGACAATCCTGGATTTGGACAGGGTCAACGCCCCAATATAACCAGGAATAATAATATCACACGTCCCTCTAGGGAAATTAATCCCAACAATCAGGATAGTGATTTTAGCATCAAAGCTAAAACTATGTACAATATTATCAAAATCATACACCACCAAATCAATGTTGATAGAGATACCCAACCACAGACCATTACTAACATGGAACTCACCTTGACGACCGGAATCAGACCAGCGGTCACCAACCCGGACACAGAAGCCTTAATAAAAGAGAATGCACACAATTGGGCACAAAAAACAGTACAAATATTAAGAGAACATTACAAAAAATCACTAGAAACGGAAATCAACAAATTGAGTGCTTTTATTGGGCAAAATTGGAGGGACCCATTCCAGGTGGCCTCGGCTTGGACCAGGACACATCTGGGACGCAGGTTGACCACCGAGACACTGCGGCTGGCCGAGGGTCTGGTGATCTCCGTCTGTGTTGACGTTCGTGGCGTGGACGAGGGGGGTAGTCCGTCACGATCCCAGCAGACGGGGTCACCAGTCCACTTGGATCCGTCCAGCACCCGAGTGGTGATGGAGGTAGTGCAGCCCCCGCTGCCGCTGCCCCTGCCGGTTCCAACCTTGCACGCTCCTGCGCGCGCCACGGTGTCCACCATGCCGCTGCCGCTGCCCCTGCCGGTTCCAGCACCGCACGCTCCTGCGCGCGCCACGGTGTCGACCATGACCGACCCTTTGGGCGGGGATTGGTCCCCTGTGGTGGAACAGGTTCCGGGTCCTAGAGGACCGGTCACCCCGGTCCCCTTCCCGGTTTTGTCGCCTGCTTCTCTGGCTGCGGCACCAGCTAGGCCCCAGAGAGCGACACGACACCAGGAGCCATGTAGCAGTCCTCCCGACTACTCCATTGTCGAGGCTCCCCTGGTTCCGCCTCCCAGTCCGCCTTTGCGTGTCGAGACCGAGGTCAGGGTCCCTCCTGCGGTCTCTGAGGCACCACCGCTACCTGTGGAACAAAATATACCAGTTCTAGTCCATGTAGCGGACAATGCACAGGGGACGCCTGGCCAGCCAGACACTTCCCACCACTCACCTGAGCGGCCCGCGTCACCCCTTGACGTGCCTCCAGAGTGGTCCCAGCTGCCCCTTGACACGCCTCCAAGCTGGTCCCAACTTGGTTCTAGCCAACCGAGACCACCTACCTCGACTTCCTCGCTCCTGGACGCGCCCCTCCCGGACGCGCCTCTGCCGGACGTGCCTCTGGTAGACATTCGTCCTCCAGTCACGCCGGTTCCGGACACGTCCGCTCCGGATGCGCGTGCTAGCTGGTCCTCGTTCTTTACTGGAAACCAGAGAAGAACAAGGGCTGCCACTTCGGCTTCTCAGCCGACAGGGGACACGGACGGGGCGCAGGTTGCCACGCCAACGAGTCCACGCAGAAGACCTACAAGGCACATCAGCACAACTCGTAAGATGGTGGACTGGCACCTGTCTGTCCACAGGAAGGTCCTGGTGATCGGGGACTCAAACATTAGTCGCCTTCCATCCACCGGTCTCCAGGACCTCCAGATGGATAGCTACCCGGGGGCCAACTTCCGCCATGCAGAGGCCATCCTGCAAAAAACAAAAGTCAGTGCTGAGGTGGAAATGGTCATTCTATCTTTCGGTATCAACAACAAAGAGCAAAACCCCAAGTCTACCACTTTTAAACAGCTCCAAAAGGCCCTCAAGACGGCCAAAATCACCTTTCCTAATGCCGAAATTTTCATTCCCCTCCTCAACTTTTCTGACAATTTGCCCGAGGAACACAAAGATAACCTCCGGCAAATCAATAATTACATCCACAAAAATTACCATTTCATTCCAGCACTTTCCAGCGACGAGTTCGCAACAGGTAGAGACAATCTGCACTGGACCGACAACACGGCCAGGAATATGCTGAAGCATTGGCTTCAGCATTTAAACCTGGCGTCCCCAAAAACCCGACCTGTCGGGGGGGTGACACAAACACACACAACAACAACAACAACGACAACAACAACACCAACAAAAACATCGTAAACCTATCCAAAAACTTTATACTTACCTCCGCACAGCGCTCCCTTCTCGATAAAGGCCTCACCTTCGTCCCGTCCACTAGCGTCAGCTCCGATTGGCACCATCAGGTCAAATTTGACCTACAAGAATACCACAGAAGTGTTAAAATTGCAGCATTCTACGAACATCAGGGTGCCCTCGGTCCGCGACCTTTCACCCCGAGGTCCGAGTGGGAGCCTTCACCGGGTCTGCTACATCCAGAGGTCCACACACTGGTCCTGGCGGATGAGCACCCGTCGCTCCTTTCGGGTTGCGCCCTCGCGGTTGCGCCCAATTTGACGCGTGACGAAATGGAGGCCCTCCAGAGTCTGAAAAAGAACAACAACATAGTTTTAAAACCGGCAGACAAGGGAAGCGCAGTGGTGATCTTCGACAGGGCTCAGTATATCTGGGAGGGCACCAGACAACTTAACGATACAACCTACTACTCCCCATTGGCCGCACCGATCTATTTCGATACTATCCCTATGATAGAAAAAATTATTAATAATTTATTAAATAAAAGATTCATCAACACCAAACAACACACTTACCTCTTGGGGGAACCTGAACCCCGCCCCCGCAGATTCTATTTACTCCCCAAAATTCACAAGGAACCACAGAAGTGGAGCCGGCCCTACGAAATTCCCCCTGGCAGACCTATTGTTTCCGATTGCGGTAGTGAAACATATAGGACGGCGGAATATATTGACCACTACTTGACCCCACTTTCCATTAAACATAAGAGTTACCTTAAAGATACATATCACTTCATAGATACAGTTAAAAACATAGTCATTCCCCAGGAGTCCCTCCTATTCACCATAGATATAGACAGCCTATATACCAATATAGACATAGACCAAGGCATCCAAGCCGTAAAAAATATTTTCCACAAATATCGGGACGTTAGCAGACCGGAGAAGGAACTTCTCCAACTTCTCGAGATTAACCTCAGGAGGAATGACTTCGAGTTTAATGGAAAGTTCTATTTACAAATAAAAGGCACGGCCATGGGGAAAAAGTTTGCCCCGGCCTACGCTAATATATTCATGGCAGAATGGGAAACCTCTGCCCTTGCCGCCTGCCCAATTCAGCCCTTCCAATACTTCCGGTACCTGGACGATATTTGGGGTGTGTGGACGCACTCAATGGATGACTTCCAGGTCTTCCTCCACACCCTCAACACCCACAACCCCAACATAACCATCAAGTCCACCACCAGTCCTGTATCGGTGGACTTCCTTGACACCACCACCTTTAAGGGCCCGGATTTCCCATCCACCCACCACCTGGACATTAGGGTATTTTTTAAGCAGACTGACACCCATGCCCTCCTCCACAAGACCAGTTTCCACCCCCGACACACCTACGCGGGACTGGTCAAGTCACAATTATTAAGGTTCCACCGGATCTGTACCAGGCGGGAGGACTTCATTACGGCCACTGGAACCCTGTTTGCTGCCCTGAGGAAGAGGGGGTATTCTAGAACCTTCCTCAGGAGACAATTCAGGTGCTTCCTGGACCCGAAGAAGCCTCCCCTTGGTACACATATGATCCCCTTCATCACCACTTTTTCACCTGCAGCGACACAGATCGCTAGAAAAGTGAAGGAAAATTTCAGGGCCTTTGTGGAAAAGAGTCAACGGCTGAAAGAGTATTACCTCGTGTCGGCCTTCCGCAAAAACCCTAGCCTGGGCGAGTTGCTGATCAGGGCCCGGGTCAGTTCCCCCGGAGGTCCGCCCTTGACCAGGAGCGGCATTCCCCTGCAGCACATCCCCTGGCTTTTGAACCGCCACAGCGGTAAGGTCTTCCGGCCGCTGTGCAGAGGACACAAAAATTCAAAAAATTGCGTTTATGTCATCCTCTGCCAGCGTTGTCATGCCATGTATGTTGGTGAGACGGGTAACACCATCGCCACCCGGTTTCACCAACATAAATACAACATCATCCGACAGAAGAACACCACCACCTACCTGGTGCAGCATTTTATCCGGCACGGGTGGGCTTCTGTTCGGGTGTGCGTTGTTCAGACTGACGCGAGATGGAGTGTGGCCCAACGGAAACGTGCCGAACGCCTGTGGATCACAAAGTTGGGGACCAGACATCCGGGGGGCCTCAATGAGGCGTGAGTGCGAGCCCGCTGGGCCATAGACGGACCGTGCACACCCCTCTTATATTCTTTTTTACACTCTTTTATCGCCCTTCCCCCACCCCTTACCCTAACCCTAACCACTCTCCTTTTTCACTCCTAAAACCTACCCATCTCTCTTTTCTTTACACCTAACACCTACCCATCTCTCCTTCTCTTTATACCTAACCCTAACTCCTAACTCTAACCCTAACCCCAACCCTAACCCTAACCCTAACCCTAAACCTGGACAGGTTGTGATGGAGCGAGCACACCCTCCTCTTCTCTCTTTTCTTTTTTTCACACTCTCTCTCTCTCTATCCCTCTCCCTCTCCTCTCCTAAACCTAACCTTTACTCTCTCCTCTCCTAAACCTAACCTTTACTCTCTCTCTCATCTCACTCTCTCTCTCTCTCTCTCACTCACTCTCTCTCTCTCTCTCTCTCTCTCTCTCTCTCTCTCTCTCTCTCTATCTCACTCTCTCTCTCTCCTAACCCTAACCCCAACCCCAACCACAAACCTGACACGCCAGTGCCTCCGGCCTTGTTTCGGGTGGCGTCCTGCCTGCGGTGATTGTCACTCTGGGTGGCCTGCTCGGTGAGTACAAATCGTTTCACAGTGCGGGTGTCGTGACGTTACAACAAGTCGAACTTTTAGACTTGATTTGAACACATTCCAAATGGAGGGAAAGGTATATCAAAGCAAACATTTTATTGCTTTGGTCAAACATTCCGATAGTCCACGGCGTGTTTGTCCACTATGTGTTGCACATAATATGTCGATTTGACGCTTCACATATGTAGGATGTTATTTTGAGAGTCTTTTGACTCCGCTGTAGTTGTGAGCACTAGCCACGCCCACTGCAGCACACTATATAACCTCCTCCATTTGGAGCCCAGGCTCATTCCCTCTCCGGCAGTTCATGAGATACCCTCCTGCCCGAGGACACATAGGGAAGCCGTCTCGACCACGGGGTTTCAAGGAAGCACCCTTTACCCACTGGAGAAGGAGAAGAGCTCCAGTGGGCGTGGCCCAGCCAGCCTGACGAGGCCTGAAAGGCCGAAACGCGCGTCGCTGGATATTATCCGCATGTGTTTGTCACTTCATTTAAAGCCCCGATTCGATTTCTTCCAGGGTCCTTGGGGTGGCCATCGTTCGGCTTGGCGTCGCCTGGACAGGTTGTGATGGAGCGAGCACACCCTCCTCTTCTCTCTTTTCTTTTTTTCACACTCTCTCTCTCTCTATCCCTCTCCCTCTCCTCTCCTAAACCTAACCTTTACTCTCTCCTCTCCTAAACCTAACCTTTACTCTCTCTCTCATCTCACTCTCTCTCTCTCTCTCTCACTCACTCTCTCTCTCTCTCTCTCTCTCTCTCTCTCTCTCTCTCTATCTCACTCTCTCTCTCTCCTAACCCTAACCCCAACCCCAACCACAAACCTAACCCTAACCCTAACCCAAATTGGGTACTAGACATCCGGGGGGCCTCAATGAGGCGTGAGTGCGAGCCCGCTGGGCCATAGACGGACCGTGCACACCCCTCTTATATTCTTTTTTACACTCTTTTATCGCCCTTCCCCCACCCCTTACCCTAACCCTAACCATTCCCCTTTTTCACTCCTAAAACCTACCCATCTCTCTTTTCTTTACACCTAACACCTACCCATCTCTCCCTCTCTTTATACCTAACCCTAACTCCTAACTCTAACCCTAACCCCAACCCCAACCCCAACCCTAACCCGCCTGTGCCTCTGGTCCACACACGGCTCGCGCTCCGCCCATTGGGGACCCTCCTGGTTCCACCTCTCATCCGCACCAATATATACATCATTTCTGGTAATAATACTTACCTCACTACTTACCTGGGAATCCGGACGTCTCTGGCGTAGGGGATGCCCCGGAGGTCCTGGTTTTCCCACGAGTACCTGTAAAAAAACAACAACAAAATCAAAGAAAGAACATATGATAACAACATCAAAAATACTTACCTTTATTGTCATGTCTCTCACCTGGGGTAACGGACGTTGTCCTTTACTCCAACGACTGCAAATAGACACAGAAACAATACTAAAATACTTACCTTGGTTACAGGGTCATGGACCTAGCTACACGGACGTACCCGGCGCAGGGAGTGCTCCGGATGTCCTTGTACTCCAACGACCTGAAAAAATACCAAAAAAATACAAAAATACTTAAAATCTCCCAAAAAATCAAAAAACCTAACAAAAATACAAAAAAATACTAAAAAACCTTTAAAAATTTCTCCCAAAAAATATTTTGGACTTGTTCGAACTCCGTTTGGAGTCACAATTACAGTTTTTCTCGGCTCAGTTTTATTGTGCTATTAATAGTGAATTTTCCTTATTTTTATCTTATTATTTTCTATTTTTGCCTATTTAATTTTAATTTTATTTTATTTTATTCATTTATTCACTATTAATAATAATATAATATACCATATACATGGTCAATGCTGTTACTGGGTGCCAATTATTGCTGCATGGATGATTTTAGCTGAGCAGTTTGCATCGCTTAAAACTTTTCTGTTTATTTTTCGCCAGCTACGACTCCACCTCACTCTCAGCAGCCAATCAGCCTCAGTCTACAGCCAACCATCGAACGAGCAACATCTCTCTCATTGCACACTAGCCGACGCTTTTATTTCCTATTTTACATTCAGTCAAGTCTCAGCCTGAAGAAGGCACATTCGTGCCGAAACGTTGCATTTACAAGACTTGCAATATATTATTTTTCACCTTTTTACTATCTTTCCTCTACCCTTCCTCTCTCCTTTTGTTTGTCACCGTGCGGAACTTTTCCCACGAGGCGAAAAGTCCGTCGACAATTCGCTCTTTTACGTTCAGTTTATACACCTTAATTATTTAATTTAATTTATTCCACTCCTTACCTTGGAGTCTTTTATCGTGCTGCATAGCACCGCCCTTAGTTGTTTATTTTCTTTATATTCTTTTTTCTTCGAAGAAGCTGGTCTTCTTCTTCTGTGGTTTTTTTCGAAGGACATCCGGTTTGCGCTGACGTGACGTCACTGAAGCGCGCCGCAGTCTTTCCATTTTATTTCTTCTCTATCAATTTATTTTTTCTTTCTACCTACCTACCTTCATTCCTATTATATTTTTACACATAATACCTATTTTACATTTAATATCACGTTCGGTTGTCGAAAAATGGCGGCGTGGAGTGACGAGGAATGGGTCCTCGTCCGTCCTCGCGGACGTAAACAGCGATCGCGGCGTGAGATGACCCCGCCCCCTCGTCCTCAACCTCAATACGGCCGCTATGATGACGAAGATCATCATTTTGCGGACCGTCGTCAACAACCGCCTCGCAGGAGCTACGCGGAGGTGCTGCGTGGCTATCCTGCAGAGGAGGAGGACGAGCGGACGCGCCTCCGCAGCGACACGCGTCGCTACGGCAACCGATCGCGTGAGAGACGTGACGTACGTGGTCGGGACTACCCGACACGCGACGCACGTCGCCGCGATTACCCCACACGCAACACACGCCGCCATGTTTACTCCACCAACAACACACGTCGCCAGGGCAACGCCTCTCGCGACAGGAGTAACAGCGGCCGGCGTGGCCAGCGTTATGGTGCCCCACGGTGGGAAAATCAACAGAATACATTCCAAAAAAATAAAAACAATTTTTTCAGAGGCCACAAACCTCAATATTTCCAACATCCTGCACACAATAGACCCCAAAAAAACAGGGTTAATTTCCGACCTGCACACTATGAGCCTCCCAATCCCAGGAGGACTTTTAGAGCGGACAAACCTGGATTTGGACGGGGTCAACGCCCGAATATAAACAGGAATGTAAACACAACACGTCCCACCAGGGAAATTCATCCTGACAATCAGGACAGTGATTTTAGCATCAAAGCTAAAATCATCTATAACATCATCAAAATTATACACCACCAAAATAACGTGGATAGAGATATCCAACCACAAACTATTACTAATATGGAACTCACCTTGACGACCGGAATCAGGCCAGCGGTCACCAACCCTGACACTGAAGCCCTAATAAAAGACAATGCACATAATTGGGCACAAAAAAACAGTACAAATATTAAGAGAACATTATAAAAAAGCACTACAGACGGAAATCAACAAATTGAGTGCTTTTATTGGGCAAAATTGGAAAGACCCATTCCAGGTGGCCTCGGCTTGGACCAGGACACACCTGGGACGCAGGTTGACCACCGAGACACTGCGGCTAGCCGAGGGTCTGGTGATCTCCATCTGTGTGGACGTTCGTGGCGTGGACGAGGGGGGTAGTCCGTCACGATCCCAGCAGACGGGGTCACCAGTCCGCTTGGATCCGTCCAGCACCCGAGTGGTGATGGAGGTAGTGCAGCCGCCGCCGCCGCTGCCGCTGCCGCTGCCCCTACCGGTTCCAACCCTGCACGCTCCTGTACGCGCCACGGCGTCCACCATGACCGACCCTGTGGTCGGGGACTGGTCCCCTGTGGTGGAACCGGTTCCGGGTCCTAGGGGACCGGTCACCCCGGTCCCCTTCCCGGTTTTGTCGCCTTCTTCTCTGGCTGCGGCACCATCCAGGCCCCAGAGAATGACACGACCCCAGGAGCCATGTAGCAGTCCTCCCGACAATTCCATTGTCGAGGCTCCCCTGGTCCCGCCACCCAGGCCGCATTCGCGGGTCGAGACCGAAGTCAGGGTCCCTCCTGCGGTCTCGGACGCGCCACCGCCACCTGGGGAACAAAATACATCAGTTCTAGTCCATGTAGCGGACAATGCACAGGTGACGTCTGGCCAGCCAGACACTTCCAACGACCTACCTGAGCAGCCGGCGTCATCCCCTGAGGGGCCCCCAGGGTGGTCCCAGCTGCCCCCTGACACGCCCCCCAGTTGGTCTCAACTAGGTTCTGGCCAACCGGGACCACCCTCGCCGACTTCCTCCCTCCTGGACGCGCCCCTCCCGGACGCGCCTCTTCCGGACGTGCCCCTCGTGGACACTCCTCCTCCACGCACGCCGGTTCCCGAAGCGGGTCCAAGCTGGTCCCAATTTTTTTCGGGAATCCGGAAAGGGCCTAGAACGGTCACTTCGGCCTCTCAGCCGACAGAGGATACAGACACGACACAATTAGCCACACCTATGAGTCCGCGCAGGGGCCCCACTAGACACATCAGTACAACGCGCAAGTTGGTTGATTGGCACCTGTCTGTTGATAAGAAGGTCCTGGTGATTGGTGACTCCAATATTAGTCGTCTTCCACCTGTCCGTCTCCAGGACCTTCAGATGGACAGCTATCCAGGGGCCAACTTCCGCCACGCAGAGGCCATCTTGGAAAAAACCAAAATTAGTGTCGAAGTGGAAATGGTGGTGTTATCGTTCGGCCTCAATAACAAGGAACAAAACCCGAAGGCCACCACCTTTAAACAAATTCAAAGGGCCCTCAAGGTGGCCAAAACGGTGTTCCCGAACGCCGACATTTCCATCCCCATCATCAACTTCTCAGAAGCCCTGCCCGAGGAACATAAAGATAACCTCCACAAAATTAATGCTTATATTCAAAAAAACTATAATTTCATCCCGGCACTCACCAGTGATAAGTTTGCTACGGGGAGGGACAACCTTCACTGGACCGAGGAAACGGCCAAAAACATGCTGAAGCACTGGCTTCACCATTTAAACATGGCATCCCCAAAAACCCGACCTGTCGGGGGGGTGACACAAGCACAAACAACACCACCACAAACACAAACAAAAACATTGTAAATTTGTCAAAACATTTCACACTTACCTCCTCACAGCGCTCCCTCCTCAATAAAGGCCTCACGTTCGTCCCATCCACCAACCTTAGTCCTGAGTGGCACCACCAAATGAAGTTTGACTTACAAGAATACCACAGGGGTGTCAAACTCGCGGTGTTCTATGAAAAGCAGGGGTCCCTCGGTCCGCGACCTTTCACCGCCCGGTCCGAGTGGGAGCCCTCACCCGGTCTGCTACCTCCAGAGGTCCACACACTGGTCCTAGCGGACGAGCATCCATCGCTCCTATCGGGTTGCGCCCTCGCCATTACGCCCAACCTCACGCGTGACGAAACTGAGGCCCTTCAGAGTCTGAAAAATAACAATAACATTGTTATCAAACCGGCAGACAAAGGAAGCGCTGTGGTCATCTTTGACAGGTCTCAGTATGTCTGGGAGGGCACCAGACAACTGAACGACACCACCTACTACTCCCCGTTGGCCGCACCCATTTATCTTGACACAATCCCTATGGTGGAAAAAATCATTAAAAATTTATTAAATAAAAAATTCATTAATTATAAACAATTTACTTACCTCCTGGGCGAATCGGATCCCCGTCCTCGTAGGTTTTATTTACTCCCCAAAATCCACAAGGAACCCCACAAATGGAGCCAGCCCCATGTCATACCCCCGGGCAGGCCCATAGTTTCCGACTGTGGGAGCGAAACCTACAGGACGGCAGAATTTATCGATTTTTATTTAACGCCACTTTCCACCAAACACAATAGTTATTTAAAAGACACATATGACTTTATAGAAAAAATAAAAAATCTCACCATTCCCCAAGAGGCCATTCTGTTCACAATTGATATAGACAGTTTATACACAAACATAGACATTTAACAGGGCATCCAAGCCGTAAAAAATATATTTGGCAAATATCGAGACGTTAGCAGGCCGGACAAAGAACTCCTGCAGCTGCTCGACATAAATTTAAGGAGGAACGACTTTGAATTTAATGGGAAGTTCTTCCTCCAGATTAAAGGGACAGCCATGGGGAAGAAATTTGCCCCGGCATACGCCAATATTTTCATGGCGGAATGGGAGACCTCCGCCCTCGCAGCGTGCCCGATTAAGCCCCTGCATTACTTACGGTACCTCGATGATATCTGGGGGGTATGGGCCCACTCCGTAGAGGAGTTTGAGGTGTTCCGCCACACCCTCAATACTCACAACCCCAGTATCACTATCAAGTCCACCACCAGCCCCATGTCGGTGGATTTCTTGGACACCACCACATACAAAGGTCCAGACTTCCCCTCCACTCACAATCTGGACATAAAGGTTTATTTTAAACAGACTGACACCCATGCCCTCCTCCACAAGACCAGTTTCCACCCCCGACATACCTACGCGGGACTGGTCAAGTCCCAGCTGTTAAGATTCCACCGGATCTGCACCAGGCGGGAGGACTTCGTCACGGCCACGGGAGCCCTGTTCACTGCCCTGAGGAAGAGGGGATATTCGACATCCTTCCTCAGGAGACAGTTCAGGTGCTTCTTGGACCCCAAGAAGCCTCCCCCTGGTGAGTCCATGATCCCCCTGATCACGACCTTCTCACCTGCGGCGGTACAGGTAGCTAGAAGAGTCAAACAAAACTTTAAAGACTTTGTGGATAATAGTGGCAGGCTCCAAAAACATTATTTGGTGTCAGCATACCGTAAGAATCCCAACCTGTGCGATCTGCTGGTCAGGGCTCGGGTCCCCTCCACGAGAGATCCTCCCCCGACTCGGAGCAGCGTCCCCTTCAGACACATCCCGTGGCTACTTAACCGCCACAACGGGAGGGTCTTCCGGCCCCTATGCAGGGGGGACGCACGCACAAAAAACTGCGTTTACGTCATCCGATGCCAGCGTTGCCACGCCCTGTATGTTGGGGAGACGGGAAACACCATCGCCACCCGTTTCCACCAACATAGACACAACATCACTCGACAGAAGAACACCACCACCCACCTGGTGCAACACTTCCTCCGGCACGGGTGGGATTCTGTCCGGGTTTGTGTCATCCAGCACGACTCCAAATGGAGTACAGGCCAACGGCGACATGCCGAACGCCTGTGGATGACCAAATTGGGCACTAGACATCCGGGGGGCCTCAATGAGGCGTGAGTGCGAGCCCGCTGGGCCATAGACGGACCGTGCACACCCCTCTTATATTCTTTTTTACACTCTTTTATCGCCCTTCCCCCACCCCTTACCCTAACCCTAACCACTCTCCTTTTTCACTCCTAAAACCTACCCATCTGTCTTTTCTTTACACCTAACACCTACCCATCTCTCCTTCTCTTTATACCTAACCCTAACTCCTAACTCTAACCCTAACCCCAACCCCAACCCCAACCCTAACCCTAACCCTAACCCTTTCTCTAAAAACTTTCTTGTTTAAAATTTTGCCAGCTACGACTCCACCTCACTCTCAGCAGCCAATCAGCCTCAGTCTACAGCCAACCACCGAACGAGCAACATCGCTCTCATTGCACACTAGCCGACTTTTTCATTTCTTATTCCAATTAGCAAGTCTCTGCCTGAAGAAGGCACATTCGTGCCGAAACGTTGCATTTATAAGACTTGCAATACATTATTTTTCACCTTTTCACTATCTTTCCTCTACCCTCCCTCTCTCTTTTTGTTTGTGGCCGTGCGGAACTTTTCCCACGAGGCGAAAAGTCCGTCGATAATTCGCTCAATTTACGTTCATTTTATACGCCTTAATTATTTAATTTAATTTATTCCACTCCTTACCTTGGAGTCTTTTATCGTGCTGCATAGAACCGCCCTTAGTTGTTTATTTTCTTTATATTATTTTTCCTTCGAAGAAGCTGGTCTTCTTCTTCTGTGGTTTTTTTCGAAAGACATCCGGTTTGCGCTGACGTGACGTCACTGAAGCGCGCCGGAGTCTTTCCATTTTATTTCTTCTCTATCAATTAATTTTTTCTTTCTACCTACCTACCTTCATTCCTATTATATTTTTACACATAATACCTATTTTACATTTAATATCACGTTCGGTTGTCGAAAAATGGCGGCGTGGAACGACGAGGAATGGGTCCTCGTCCGTCCTCGCGGACGCAAACAGCGATCGCGGCGCGAGATCACCCCGCCCCCTCGTCCTCAACCACAACACGGCCGCTATGATGATGGAGATTATCATTTTGCGGACCGTCGTCAACAACCGCCTCGTAGGAGCTACGCGGAGGTGCTGCGTGGCTATCCTGCAGAGGAGGAGGACGAGCGGGTGCGCCTCCGCAGCGACACGCGTCGCTACGGCAACCGATCGCGTGAGAGACGTGACGTACGTGGTCAGGACTACCCCACACGCGACGCACGTCGCCGGGACTACCCTACACGCGACGCACGTCGCCGCGATTACCCCACACGCAACACACGCCGCCATGTTTACTCCACCAACAACACACGTCGCCAGGGCAACGCCTCTCGTGACAGGAGTAACAGCGGCCGGCGTGGCCAGCGTTATGGTGCCCCACGGTGGGAAAATCAACATAACACATTCCAAAAAAATAAAAACAATTTTTTCAGAGGATACAAACCTCAATATTTCCAACATCCTGCACACAATAGACCCCAAAAAAACAGGGTTAATTTCCGACCTGCACACTATGAGCCTCCCAATCCCAGGAGGACTTTTAGAGCGGACAAACCTGGATTTAGACGGGGTCAACGCCCCAATATAACCAGGAATATTAATATCACACGTCCCTCTAGGGAAATTAATCCTAACGATCAAGATAGTGATTTTAGCATCAAAGCTAAAACTATGTACAATATCATCAAAATCATACACCACCAAATCAATGTAGATAGAGATACCCAGCCACAGACCATAACCAATATGGAACTCACCTTGACGACCGGAATTAGACCAGCGGTCACCAACCCGGACACAGAAGCCCTAATAAAAGAGAATGCACACAATTGGGCACAAAAAACAGTACAAATATTAAGAGAACATTACAAAAAATCACTAGAAACGGAAATCAACAAATTGAGTGCTTTTATTGGGCAAAATTGGAGAGACCCATTCCAGGTGGCCTCGGCTTGGACCAGGACACATCTGGGACGCAGGTTGACCACTGAGACATTGCGGCTGGCCGAGGGTCTGGTGATCTCCGTCTGTGTGGACGTTCGTGGCGTGGACGAGGGGGGTAGTCCGTCACGATCCCAGCAGACGGGGTCACCAGTCCACTTGGATCCGTCCAGCACCCGAGTGGTAATGGAGGTAGTGCAGCCCCCGCTGCCGCTACCCCTGCCGGTTCCAACCTTGCACGCTCCTGCGCGCGCCACGGTGTCCACCATGCCGCTGCCGCTGCCCCTGCCGGTTCCAGCACCGCACGCTCCTGCACGCGCCACGGTGTCGACCATGACCGACCCTTTGGGCGGGGATTGGTCCCCTGTGGTGGAACAGGTTCCGGGTCCTAGGGGACCGGTCACCCCGGTCCCCTTCCCGGTTTTGTCGCCTGCTTCTCTGGCTGCGGCACCAGCTAGGCCCCAGAGAGCGACACGACACCAGGAGCCATGTAGCAGTCCTCCCGACTACTCCATTGTCGAGGCTCCCCTGGTTCCGCCTCCCAGTCCGCCTTTGCGTGTCGAGACAGAGGTCAGGGTCCCTCCTGCGGTCTCCGAGGCGCCACCGCTACCTGTGGAACAAAATATACCAGTTCTAGTCCATGTAGCGGACAATGCACAGGGGACGCCTGGCCAGCCAGACACTTCCCACCACTCACCTGAGCGGCCCGCGTCACCCCTTGACGTGCCTCCAGAGTGGTCCCAGCTGCCCCTTGACACGCCTCCAAGCTGGTCCCAACTTGGTTCTAGCCAACCGAGACCACCTACCTCGACTTCCTCGCTCCTGGACGCGCCCCTCCCGGACGCGCCTCTGCCGGACGTGCCTCTGGTAGACATTCGTCCTCCAGTCACGCCGGTTCCGGACACGTCCGCTCCGGATGCGCGTGCTAGCTGGTCCTCGTTCTTTACTGGAAACCAGAAAAGGACAAGGGCTGTTACTTCGGCTTCTCAGCCGACAGGGGACACGGACGGGGCACAGGTTGCCACGCCAACGAGTCCACGCAGAAGGCCTACAAGGCACATCAGCACAACTCGTAAGATGGTGGACTGGCACCTGTCCGTTCACAGGAAGGTCCTGGTGATTGGGGACTCAAACATTAGTCGCCTTCCATCCACCAGTCTACAGGACCTCCAGATGGATAGCTACCCGGGGGCCAACTTCCGCCATGCAGAGGCCATCCTGCAAAAAACAAAAGTCAGTGCTGAGGTGGAAATGGTCATTCTATCTTTCGGCATCAACAACAAAGAGCAAAACCCCAAATCTACCACTTTTAAACAGCTCCAAAAGGCCTTCAAGACGGCCAAAATCACCTTTCCTAATGCCGAAATTTTCATTCCCATCCTCAATTTTTCTGACAATTTGCCCGAGGAACACAAAGATAACCTCCGGCAAATCAATAATTACATCCACAAAAATTACCATTTCATTCCAGCACTTTCCAGCGACGAGTTCGCAACAGGTAGAGACAACCTGCACTGGACCGACAACACGGCCAGGAATATGCTGAAGCATTGGCTTCAACATTTAAACCTGGCGTCCCCAAAAACCCGACCTGTCGGGGGGGTGACACAAACACACACAACAACAACAACGACGACAACAACAACACCAACAAAAACATTGTAAACCTTTCCAAAAACTTCATACTTACCTCCGCACAGCGCTCCCTCCTCGATAAAGGCCTCACCTTCGTCCCGTCCACTAGCGTCAGCTCCGATTGGCACCATCAGGTCAAATTTGACCTGCAAGAATACCACAGAAGTGTTAAAATTGCAGCATTCTACGAACATCAGGGTGCCCTCGGTCCGCGACCTTTCACCCCGAGGTCCGAGTGGGAACCTTCACCGGGTCTGCTACATCCAGAGGTCCACACACTGGTCCTGGCGGACGAGCACCCGTCGCTCCTTTCGGGTTGCGCCCTCGCGGTTGCGCCCAATTTGACGCGGGACGAAATAGAGGCCCTCCAGAGTCTGAAAAAGAACAATAACATAGTCTTAAAACCGGCAGACAAGGGAAGCGCAGTTGTTATCTTCGACAGGACTCAGTATATCTGGGAGGGCACCAGACAACTGAACGATACTACCTACTACTCCCCATTGGCCGCACCGATTTATTTTGACACTATCCCTATGATAGAAAAAATTATTAATAACTTATTAAATAAAAGATTTATTAATAGTAAACAACATACTTACCTCTTGGGGGAACCGGAACCCCGTCCCCGCAGGTTCTATTTACTCCCCAAAATTCATAAGGAACCACAGAAGTGGAGCCGGCCCTATGAAATACCCCCTGGCAGACCGATTGTTTCCGACTGCGGGAGTGAAACTTATAGGACGGCGGAATACATTGATTACTATCTGACCCCACTTTCCATCAAACATAAGAGTTACCTTAAGGACACATACCACTTTATAGATACAGTCAAAAACATAGTCATTCCCCAGGAGTCCCTTCTATTCACCATAGATATAGACAGCCTATATACCAATATAGACATAGACCAGGGCATCCAAGCCGTAAAAAATATCTTCCTCAAATATCGAGATGTTAGCAGACCGGAGAAAGAACTTCTCCAACTTCTCGAGATTAACCTTAGGAGGAATGACTTTGAATTTAATGGAAAATTCTATTTACAAATTAAAGGCACGGCCATGGGGAAAAAGTTTGCCCCTGCCTACGCGAATATATTCATGGCAGAATGGGAGACCTCTGCCCTTACCGCCTGCCCAATTCAGCCCTTTCAATATTTCCGGTACCTTGATGATATTTGGGGTGTGTGGACACACTCAATGGATGACTTCCAGGTCTTCCTCCACACCCTCAACACCCACAACCCCAACATAACCATCAAGTCCACCACCAGTCCTGTATCGGTGGACTTCCTTGACACCACCACATTCAAGGGCCCGGACTTCCTGTCCACCCACCATCTGGACATTAAGGTCTTTTTTAAGCAGACTGACACCCACGCCCTCCTCCACAAGACCAGTTTCCACCCCCTTCACACCTACGCGGGACTGGTCAAGTCACAACTATTAAGGTTCCACCGGATCTGTACCAGGCGGGAGGACTTCATTACGGCCACTGGAACCCTGTTTGCTGCCCTGAGGAAGAGGGGGTATTCTAGAACCTTCCTCAGGAGACAATTCAGGTGCTTCCTGGACCCGAAGAAGCCTCCCCCTGGTACACACATGATCCCCTTCATTACCACTTTTTCACCTGCAGCGACACAGATCGCTAGAAAAGTGAAGGATAATTTTAGGACCTTCGTGGAGAAGAGTGAACGACTGAAAGAATATTACCTGGTGTCGGCGTTCCGCAAAAACCCTAGCTTGGGTGAGTTGCTGATCAGGGCCCGAGTCAGTCCCCCCGGGAACCCGCCCTCAACCAAGAGCAACATTCCCCTACGGCACATCCCCTGGCTTTTGAACCGCCACAGCGGTAAGGTCTTCCGGCCGCTGTGCAGAGGACACAGAAACTCAAAAAATTGCGTTTATGTCATCCTCTGCCAGCGATGTCATGCCATGTATGTTGGTGAGACGGGTAACACCATCGCCACCCGGTTTCACCAACATAAGTACAACATCATCCGACAGAAGAACACTACCACCTACCTGGTACAACATTTTATCCGGCACGGGTGGACTTCTGTTCGGGTGTGCGTTGTACAGACTGACGCGAGATGGAGTGTGGCCCAACGGAAGCGGGCCGAACGCCTGTGGATCACAAAGTTGGGGACCAGACATCCGGGGGGCCTCAATGAGGCGTGAGTGCGAGCCCGCTGGGCCATAGACGGACCGTGCACACCCCTCTTATATTCTTTTTTACACTCTTTTATCGCCCTTCCCCCACCCCTTACCCTAACCCTAACCACTCTCCTTTTTCACTCCTAAAACCTACCCATCTCTCTTTTCTTTACACCTAACACCTACCCATCTCTCCTTCTCTTTATACCTAACCCTAACTCCTAACTCTAACCCTAACCCCAACCCCAACCCCAACCCCAACCCCAACCCCAACCCTAAACCTAACCCTAACAGGCCATCAGGCTTGTGAATGCTAACTTGTGAATGCTAGCTCTTTCAGCTACCCCCCCCCCCCCTTTTACTTTTATCTTTTGAACAAAAGACAGGTACCATGACCACCCCCGAACTGTGAACCATCACTGTAGACACTTTTTACCTTTGATCACTAAAGACACTTTAAACTGCTGATGTGACCCAAGGTCACCTCCATATTTATACGGTTGACTGTCAATCACGATGTGCAATAATGTTATGTTACTCACTGTGCTTTGTATATAACATTTTTTTATTTTAGCTAAGTACCGTGTGACTTGTTGAAGGGTGGACTAGCAAAGTAAGATTTTCATTGTACGGCAAACTGTTTGTTTAACTGTGCAAATGACAATAAACATTCTTGAATCTTGAACGAGTCAAACTACAAAAGAAAGCGCAGATTCCAATGTGACAATCATGGGTACTTTTACTTTAAGTATTGGAATACTTTGTATAGTTCAAGAATTATGGTCATATGTAAACATGAGTGCACATCATCATGGCAGCTCCACTTTCCATCTTAAAGATCTAAAAAAAATGATATGGGAATTTCCGACGGGCCAGATTGAAATCTTAACGGGCCGCTTGTGGCCATAATTTGCCACAAAGGGACAATCCGCTGACCTCAAGGCTCAGAAAACGTCACAGGACAAAGCAAAATCCAAAGGCTGGTTTAGAAGAAGTATGAATATCTTCACGGTTCTGATTGATTTGGTCTCATCCAGTGGCTAAGACTGCAATAGAGTTGATATTTTTAGCTTATTTAGCCATTTATATATCTGAAAGGGCTTGATTTAGGCCCATAATACGTTAAATATACTTTGAAAAAATCTGCCAATGGCGACACGGTAAGGGACAACTGTTTCTCCAATTGAAAATATTTATTTGGCTGGCAAATAGAATCCCTGTGAGCACAGTGAATATAAGCGCTAAAATCAATGTGATTTGGCTTGTTTTATGCAACTGTAGTTTCTAATAATGACCACAAGATGCCGCTGGTATTCAAGTAGCCATTCAGTCTTCAGAAAAACTTACTTAGACAACATATGTGATTATATCGTGATGATTGGGGTTATGTGAATATGGTGAATTTAGGCCAGAAATACATTAAGTATGCCTTACAAAAATCACCGCAGGGGACCATTGCAATTTACTAGAGTTGTGGTTAGCTGGCGAAACTTTCCTCCTCTACTTGAGCTAGACCAGGGGTAGGGAACCTATGGCTCCAGAGCCAGATGTGGCTCTTTTGATGACTGCATCTGGCTCTCAGATAAATCTTAGCTGACATTGCTTAACACGATAAGTATAATAAGTATAACATAAGTAATAATTCCGCTGGTGTCAAAAATAACGTTCAAAATATAAAACATTCTCATGTATTTTAATCCATCCATCCAGTTTCTACCGCACCTGTTCAAGAAGTCGCATTAATGGTAAGAAGTATTTTATCTATTGTTGGTTAGCTTCAGCATAACAATGGTATTAAAAATAATAAGACACTTATTATACTATAAAAATGTTGGTCTTACTTAAAAATGCACACATTTAGTTGTATTGAGTCTTTAAAAAAATATGATATAGCTCTCATGGAAATACTTTTTAAAATATTTGGCTTGTATGGCTCTCTCAGCCCAAAAGGTTCCCGACCCCTGAGCTAGACACTTCACCCTTGCTCCTGATGGGTGGTGGTTAGGGCCTTGTATGGCAGCTTCCGCCCTCAGTGTGTGAATGGGTGAATGTGGAAATAGAGTCCAAGCGCTTTGAGTACCTTGAAGGTAGAAAAGCGCATTACAAGTATAACCCATTTACCATTTACTTGACAGGGGTGTATGACATCACTATCCAATATTTACTTCTGTTTTGAATCAAAAGCAATAAATAAACCGCAACAAGAAGATTTTTCCCAGATTTGACCACGTCCACAAACTGAGTGTCATTAATTGTTGTTTATTTGACAAATAAGTAACATTCATTCTGTGTTTTATGGAATATTAATCATTTGAATGTTTTTGTGTCACTCTTAACAATACAGTTTCATCTTAATAAAAATGACTCTGCGCCTCCATTTGGATAGGACAATAATACATAGGTGACCACAAGAAGAAGACATATTGTCAGAGGTGCTATCTCAGAGGCGAGAGGTCTGCAGAACTAACCCCATACTGCTTGTAGCCCTCAAAGAGAGACTTTCTTTGCTTGGGACTGGACAGCGCCACGAGTCTCTGACTGGGTACACAGGTTCTGGCTGCTCGGGACACGGGCCAGCACACTGGGCGCCCACCTTGGTGTTTAGGGTGTTCTTGCTTGGGGGCTTTAGGATGAAAACATCTGTATTGGTTTATAATATATGATCAAACTTTAATCTGCAATGAATGAAAATGAGTTACACAATTCAAGCAGCTTTATGCTTGTTATGTTGAGCAAAACAACTCCATGTGTTCTTACTGGCAAGAAGCTCTGTGCGCGCTGAAGCTTTCCGGGGTATCTTGGGGGTACCGAGTTGGCATCCGTGACCCGCAACCAGGGGCCTCGTCTTAGGTCGGGCGAGCTGGCAAATCCGAGGAGTGGCGACCGCCGTCTGAGTTGCCTTCCTCAGCTAAACGCCGCATTTCAGGCCTTGGATTTTAAGTTGCTTTCTTGGAAACCTATAGAAGTGTGGTGGTTTACTCACAGGGGTAGGCAGTTGTAAGGCCGGCTGCCAAGTAGGAGGGGGCCCCCGGGGCTGGGCAAGAAGACACAACCGCTCCGACGCTACAGCCCTGAGAGCTGATTCACTCACTTGCCACTTTGGGGAACGCCTGGGGAGTCAAGTATTTTACATACCCCCTATATTTAAGCTTTTTTATAACAAATATTTTAATAATGAACAGATTGTATTGTCATGACTTGAAAAACACACAAGTGCATTAAAATTAAAATATTACAAGACAAGTTTCACATTAATCATTGTAGGAGCCATTTTAGGCATCCTTATTTTTGTGTTGGCATTACTTTTTTTTGTCACTAGGTGGCGGGCTTTTTGGTTGAGCAGTGCAGGGTTGAAGGCACATATAGGAGCACAGGTGAGCTGATTAGGGAGGACTCAGGTCTGGGAGCACAAACCGTTCTTACCAACAGCAGACAACAACGGCAGACAACAGCGGCAGACAACAACAGTAGACAACAACAGCAGACAACAACGGCAGACAACAACAGTAGACAACAACGGCAGACAACAACGGCAGACAACAACAGTAGACAACAACAGCAGACAACGGCAGACAACAGCGGCAGACAACAACGGCAGACAACAACAGCAGACAACGGCAGACAACAACGGCAGACAACAACAGCAGACAACAGCAGACAACAACGGCAGACAACAACGGCAGACAACGGCAGACAACAACGGCAGACAACAACGGCAGACAACAACGGCAGACAACAACGGCAGACAACAACGGCAGACAACGGCAGACAACAACGGCAGACAACAACGGCAGACAACAACGGCAGACAACGGCAGACAACAACGGCAGACAACAACGGCAGACAACAACAGCAGACAACAACGGCAGACAACAACGGCAGACAACAACAGCAGACAACAGCAGACAACAGCAGACAACAACGGCAGACAACAACGGCAGACAACAACAGCAGACAACAACAGCAGACAACAACGGCAGACAACAACGGCAGACAACAACGGCAGACAACAACAGCAGACAACGGCAGACAACAACGGCAGACAACAACGGCAGACAACAACAGCAGACAACGGCAGACAACAACGGCAGACAACAACGGCAGACAACAACAGCAGACAACAGCAGACAACAACAGCAGACAACAACGGCAGACAACAACGGCAGACAACAACGGCAGACAACAACGGCAGACAACAGCAGACAACAACGGCAGACAACAACGGCAGACAACAACAGCAGACAACAGCAGACAACAACAGCAGACAACAACGGCAGACAACAACGGCAGACAACCACAGCAGACAACAACGGCAGACAACAACGGCAGACAACAGCAGACAACAACGGCAGACAACAACGGCAGACAACAACAGCAGACAACAGCAGACAACAACAGCAGACAACAACGGCAGACAACAACGGCAGACAACAACGGCAGACAACAACGGCAGACAACAGCAGACAACAACGGCAGACAACAACGGCAGACAACAACAGCAGACAACAGCAGACAACAACAGCAGACAACAACGGCAGACAACAACGGCAGACAACCACAGCAGACAACCGCACACAGCAAAAGGCAGGAAAGACAGGAGAACATATGGCACAATGTCACTACAATAATCCATGGTATGTTTCATTCACCCTGCAAGTTTATTAATAAATATGCATTAACTGGATTTCTGACTGGACCTCACTTCATTGCAATGTTTGCTGCTGCGTAGGATCACTCCCTTAAACCTGTTGAGTAGTGACAATAAATTTGAACATTTGAAGGTGAAGATTGCCACTACAATCATTTTTACTATATGAATTTAGTGAACAAAAATGGTATTTGATACTGATATTTCTAATTACAAAAAAATGACAATAGTTAAAAAAACGTTATAAAAAACTGTGGGCATTTTCTGTGTCCTTTAAGTCATGTCCACGAAGTTCATAAAACCCCAATAACACGCAAAAATAACCGAGTTTGAAACAAATCATTTGATCATTTAAATATTCATTATTGATTTCATTATTTCATGATTTATTTCACAATGTAACATGTTATTGTTTTAATGATTACAAATATATATTTTTAAAAGGTAGAAAGTAAAACTACTAAAAAATGTAAACTTTTTTGCTGGCATTTTTTGTGTCCTTTAAGTCATGCCCACTATGTTCATAAAACCACAATAACACGCAAAAATAACCCTCTTTGAAACAAATCATTTGACCGATTAAATATTTATTGTTGATTCAATTTCATGATTTATTTCACGATGTAATACATTCTTGTTGTAATGATTACAAATATATTTTTAATAGGAAGGAAGTAAACGTAGTAAAAAACTACCTATTTTTGCTGGCAATTTTTGTGTCTTTTAACTCATGTCCACTATGTTCATAAAACCACAATAACATGCAAAAACATATTAGTTTAAAAAAAGAATTTGATAATTTAAAAAAATATTTAATTAATTATTGATTTCATGATGTAATTAATCATTTCTTTAATCATAACATCCATCCATTTTCTACCGCTTGTCTCTTTTGGGGGTGCTGCCGCAAGTTAGGAAAATTTTACAGTAGCAAAAAACAATAAACAATTTTTGTAGGAATTTTTTGTGTCATTTAGTCATGTCCAAACATGCAAAACCTAGTTTAAAACAAATCTGTTGCCATAATACAGCTATTTTTTGGCAGTTATAAAAATGTAGACACACTTTTAAGTTTATTTTCATTTCATTAACAATACACAAAGATATTTTGCTTTCTTACGAGAGTTGAGTCTGGAATGTTTTACTCCTGCACAGTTCAGCCAGGCGAGGTGTTAACTCTGTGAAGAAAATATTGTTTTAAATAAAACAGGGCTGCTGTTATTACACAATATGCATACATATAAATATACGTACATTCATACACATTTAGATACACACACACACACACATTATATATATATATATATATATATATATATATATATTTATATATATATATATATGGGGCGGCATAGCTCGGTTGGTAGAGCGGCCGTGCCAGCAACTTGAGGGTTGCCGGTTTGATCCCCGCTTCTGCCATCCTAATTACTGCCGTTGTGTCCTTGGCCAAGACACTTTATCCACCTGCTCCCAGTGCCACCCACATTGGTTTAAATGTAAAAATTAGATATTGGGTTTCACTTTGTAAAGCGCTTTGAGTCACTAGAGAAAAAGCACTATATAAATATAATTCACTTCACACACACACACACATATATATATATATATATATATATATATATATATATATATATATATATATATATATATATATATATATATATATATATATATATATATATATATATATATATATATATATATCCATCCATCCATTTTCTACCGCTTATTCCCTTTCGGGGGCGCTGGCGCCTATCTCAGCTACAATCGGGCTGAAGGCGGGGTACATACACATATATATATATATATATATATATATATGTAGGTGTGGGAAAAAATCACAAGACTACTTCATCTCTACAGATCTGTTTCATGAGGGGGTTCCCTCAATCTCCTGATGATTGAGGGAACCCCTCATGAAACAGATCTGTAGAGATGAAGTAGTCTTGTGATTTTTTCCCACACCTACATATTGCGCTCTACCACGGTATCGAGCACTATTCTCCGGATAATCCAATCAAGACATATATATATATATATATATATATATATATATATATATATATATATATATATATATATATATATATATATATATATATATATATATCGGTGACGTGCTGTCAGGGGTAGTAGCAAGTGAGGCAGTGCCTCACCTGCCACCAGGTGGCTTGACCATGACGTGTTCCAAAATGAGGTCATAAAATAAAACAAGTTTTAATATTTATTTTTTAGTTTATGCTTTCTATATGATTTTGGTGAGGTTCCTGTATATTTTGATCATTTTCATGGTCAAAATCGTGGAAATTCCATCTTTCATGATCAAAACAATGCAGCAGATGAGAAGTGAGGCAGACACAGCCGGTGCCTCCACGGCTAAACACAGTGTGTATTGGGCGTGCATGCGAGGGAGCGCATGCTTGTTGCCACGTGGAAAAGGCAGGTCTTGAGGCAGCAAGTACCTCTGCCTCAAGGTAGGGGGCGATATATTGTCAACTTGCAGTTGAACGCCTCAGCAGTACTCTGACTCGCCACACTGGGAGAAGTGGGGGCGCTCAAGCTAGCAGACGCAGGTCTCTACAGCGGAAGCCAGCATTTTTTTATTTTCTTTTTTTTTAACTGTATTTATAACAAACATGGCATTTTTATTAGAGTAAGCCAGCGTTTGTGGGGGTTTTTTGTCGGATGCAAAAATATTGTTTAATTTCTTGGCATGAAATTGAATGAAATGAATGTTTCTGCCAATATGGTGGATTATATACTGTATCCAAGATGAAGTACTTCTCTAAACTGGACTTTAAGACAAAATGAATGCGATCACACAAAGAGGTTTTCATAAAGAATAACTATTGCTGCTTCAGATACAAATACAGAAAGGTAATATACACTCACAATACTTGATTTATTTTGTTAAAAGCAAATGTGACCAAGAAGTATTTAATAACAACTTTATCAAATACTGTTTGGACCCATTTATCATATCATAATATCATCATGATAACGTTTTTATGAAAGGGAATAACTCCCTTTTTTCCCTGTAACTCTAATGTGCAACCTAAATCAACAGTGACTAGAGCTGCACATATCAATTTAAGTACAAAAAAAAAAGAAAAAAAAAAGTATGCATGCCTCACCTGGTGTTTAGTTCACCGCACGTCACTGTACATACATATGTATATACATACATATATATATATATATATATATATACACACAAATATATATATATATATATATATATATATATACACACACACACATATATATATATATACACACGCACATATATATATATATATATATATATATATATATATATATATATATATATATATACACACACACACGCGCACACACACAAACACACGTGTGTGACAAATATACCATTCTCAGTGGGAAGTTTGCTTCTCTGCGAGGGCAATTTGTCCAGCCAGTGAACAGAACGACTGCAGGCCAGCAAACAGAAGGCGATTAACAGATTTAAAAATAAATAAAACAAATGAATTAAAAAAAAAAAAGACACGGCTCTTTCAAATCATACCGGTCAGGATATGGAAGTCGGTCAGGTCTGGGTTGAGCCAGCTGCTGGATGCGGGTTGTCATGGTAATGGCATGGGATGTGGCACACTGATCAAACACAAGAACCAGAAAAAGAAATGAACAACTTGAGGTGGTTCTTTTATTATGGAGGTCGAATGGGACAAAATTAAATACATACACAAATCAATAATTACTCAAATGTGTCATTAATTACAAGTACATTTAATAATTGAAGTATTTATCTAAATATTTATTTAATTAATTATGCAATTTCTTATAAGTACATTTAATAATTGAAGTATTTATCTAAATATTTATTTAATTAATTATGCAATTTCTTATTTCTTAAATAGTTACAAACACTATGCTAGGTCAAATGGGATAAAATCAAATAAATATTTAATTCTTTATATTTTTTAGAATTTCAAAAAGGTTTTTAATCCATTAAACTTTAAAAAGTAAAAAAAAACCTATGTTATTAAATAATGAGTGAATTAAATATAAATTGGTACTTAAAAAATGTTAAAAGGAAAAGCCTTCACAATTATAAGGCAATTACATTAGAAATGTAGTTGAAAAAATATGTAAACAATGTGTTTAAAACACAAATGTAAAATATTGGGTTTTTAGAATGAAAAACTATAAAATAAAAAACAGCAGGCCCTCATTCCAGTGTTTTAAATATTTAATTTATCCAGTAATTTATCATCCACACAAACTATCAACTTACCGTTACACATTTAGCCCGATTTATTTTTCAAAAGGTAAACTGGCCCATGTTGAACACAGAAAGCCCTTAAACAGTAACATTAGTTATTGCATGAGGAAGACGTGGTAACATCTTCCTACTCCTTTTCAGACATGTTAAATTGTGTAACTGTAAAGGTGACGTCCTTCAATGGAACTTCATTATTCATATTTGAAACAAAGCAAAGCATAAACATTGCCAAACAGGAAACTAATATATTTGTTACACAGCAGTTGATAATTGTTAGTATTTCCAGGTTGGTGAGTGGCTGATTACTGTGTATAACACTGGAGAATATTTCAATACTTTCTACATTGAAAATATTTAATTAGTAGTCACACAATACAACCTGGTGAAAATTTTTTCCCGTACACCAAGTGAAGACTTTTCCAGCAGGATGAAGATGTTGTCCTCCTGTCTGATACAGAAAACTGTACACAGCAACCAATATATTCCTTCTGGATGAATCCATTTTCCAAATAAGTCAAGGTGTGTTTACCTGTCAGTCAGCCGCAGTCTGCTGGTTGCTAAGGTATCACATGGTCCACCTGTGGGGGGATGAGATAACAGCACAGAGAACCAAAGACAAGTTCCAGACCACATGACAGAATGGATCTCCTTCAAAATCACAGAACTTTATTTTCAAAGCTTATAAAACACAACAAAGCGATATCATTTGTTTTCCTTTCCAAAAAGGTCAGGATGACAAAGATTGAAAATTCAACTAAATAAAGAGCATCCTTTCAAACATTCACGGGCCTAGGAAACTCTCAGGTGTGCTTTGAAGAAGTCCTCTAGATGGGTGACTAACACCTACAGGAAGGGAAGAGTCACAGTTCTCCACTCAAACCGGATCTACTGTACTTTGGGTCTCTGAGTACGTAAAGCCAAGAGAAACATTGTACTGGCTGCAAAAGTCCAAAAGGAGTTGATTTAGCTGCCTGCTGGAAGTGTATTTTTGGGGGGGAGAAAGGTGAGAGTAAATATGGAGTAATGTCATCCTCAGTAGTGTCAGAGCGTCTGCACAATGACGGGGTACAGCAGAGACATGTGCTCGGCCCCCCGGATGGGCAGCTTGTGTGTGGTGTAGTAGTGGATAACCTCCGGTATGGTGGCGAAAGGCGGGCTGTTCTCCCCCAGCACCAAGCATCCGTCGGCCAAACGAGTGAACTTCATGTGCATGAAGCCTTTGCAGCTCCTGGGAAGCCGAGCAAGCGTCATTTAAGCACTCCAGGCGCCGCAGAAAAAAATGACATTTTGAGATTGAAATGAAGCGTATACCTGAGTGAGAGGGAGTATTCGTTGCGGCAGGTCTGGCTGTTCCTCACCAGGTAGGAGCTCTCTTTGCACAAAGTCAGCAGGGTCTCAGCCTCCGAGCGGCTCAGGGCTCCGTGGTACCATCTGTTACAAACACAACGTACAGTAAGTACCCCCAAAGCTCATTTGTCTGCACATTTTAGCAGTGTTTCCATGGAGACACAATACATGAACAGGACTGACCGTATACAAGGATTTTTAGCTGCTGGACAGTTGTTTGATGCTTCATTCATGGCCCATTTCTTCAAACTGGTATTACAACTCTATTTGTTTGCAAACCGGCTATGAGTGTCCCTTGTCAATATTGATATTAGTCCAATATTAGCAAGTATCCGATTATATCGGTTTTCATCCAAATAGTCAATCAATCAATCAATGTTTATTTATATAGCCCTAAATCACTGGTGTCTCAAAGGGCTGCACAAACCACAACGACATCCTCGGTAGAACCCACATAAGGGCAAGGAAAAACTCACCCCAGTGGGACGTCAGTGGCAGTGACAATGATAACTATGAGAAACCTTGGAGAGGACCGCATATGTGGGCAACACCCCCCCCTAGAGTTATAGGTATGATATCATCACAGTATTAAGTAGGGGTGTGGGAAAAAATCGATTTGAATTTGAATCGCGATTCTCAAGTTGTGCGATTCAGAATCGATTCTCATTTAAAAAATTTTTTTTTTTTTTTTTTAAATCAATCCAACAAAACAATACACAGCAGTACCATAACAATGCAATCCAATTCCAAAAGCAAAGCTGAGCCAGCAACACTCAGAACTGCCATAAACAGAGCAATTGAGGAGACACAAACACCACACAGAACAAACCAAAAGTAGTGAAACAGTATCAATATTAGTTATCATTTCAGCATAGCAGTGATTAAAAATCCCTCATTGACATTATCATTAGACATTTAAAAAAAAAAAAAGAACAATAGTGTCACAGTGGCTTACACTTGTATGGCATCTCATAAGCTTGACAACACACTGTGTCCAATGTTTTCACAAAGATAAAATAAGTCATATTTTTGGTTCCTTTAATAGTTCAAACAAATTTACATTATTGCAATCAGTTGATGAAACATTGTCCTTTTCAATTATAAAAGCTTTTAAAAAAAAATCTACTACTCTGCTAGCATGTCAGCAGACTGGGGTAGATCCTGCTGAAATCTATGTATTGAATGAATAGAGCAGTGGTTCTCAACCAACATTTATTTAATTCAAGTACCCCCTAATCAGAGCAAATCATTTTTGGTTGAAAAAAAGAGATAAAGAAGTAAAATACAGCACTATGACATCAGTTTCTGATTTATTAACATTTTATAACAGTGCAAAATATTGCTCATTTGTAGTGATCTTTCTTGAACTATTTGGAAAAGAAGATATAAAAATAACTAAAAACTTGTTGAAAAATAAACAAGTGATTCAATGATAAATGCAGATTTCTCCACATAGAAGTAATCATCAACTTAAAGTGCCCTCTTTGGGGATTGTAATAGAGATCCATCTGGATTCATCAACTTCATTCTAAACATTTCTTCACAAAAAAAGAAATCTTTAACATCAATATTTATGGAACATGTCCACAAAAAAGTCTAGCTGTCAACACTGAATATTGCATTGTTGCATTTCTTTTCACAGTTTATCAACTTACATTCATATTTTGTTGAAGTATTATTCAATAAATATATTTATAAAGGATTTTTGAATTGTTGCTATTTAAAAAAAAAATCTCACATACCCCTTGGCATACTTTCAAGTACCCCCAGGGGTACGTGTAACCCCTTTTGAGAACCACTGGGATAGAGAATGCTTTTGAATCGGGAAAAAAAAAATGTTTTTGAATTGAAAAAAATAATCGATTTTGAATGGAATCGTGACCCAAGAATTGATATTGAATGGAATCGTGGGACACCCAAAGATTCACAGCCCTAGTAATAAGGTCAGGGTACAATAGTTTTGTGGTGTATGCCCCCCTCCCCAAAAAGCTTTGTAAAAATGCCATAGTGTGTAAAATGAAGTGGCAGGAATGTTTACGATGAACAAACTTACTGTAATTAAACACAAACCTAACACTGAAATGTTTTTAATCATATTTGTTAGTACAAACAAGTATTTTCAAGTGCAAATAATTGCAGGAACACTTATTGTTTCAAGTCAATATTTAAAAGAATACCTTACAGTTGATGTCCTTAAAGTAACAATACAAACATCCAGTGAAAACAACAATGTACAGTTTAGTGTCTTTCAACGTTTACATTATGGGACAAAAGTGTCCTCTTCAGTGGTCATTTTTTATGTCAGTCTGGAAAATGTAAAACTAAACTAACAATATAACATTTAATAATGTAAATACCTCACTAAAATGATGTTTGACTTCGTTGGCTTCAAATATCTTTTCTGTGTGACGCTTTGAGGTGGCAACTTGTATAGGCCTGAATAGGCTCCAGCCCCCCCCGCAACATTCACAGACAAACAGTTAAAAATTAGATGAATGAATTGTGGATATATTAAGTAACTTTTTAGTTTACTCTTATTTCCAGCGTGAAAATGTCTTTTCTGGCTTAACTTCATCAATTATTGTGGCCAAAAGCCATTACCACTCTACATCAATAGAATGACAGTGGTTAATAATAAATAGGGAAGTTTTTTTCATACCAAACTATGTTCTGTTTGACTAATTTCACTTGATCAAACCTTTTCTAAAGATAATATGATTATATGCCCATATCTGCTGCCCTAATTAGTAAATACTAACAAATTAGTTTGTTCCTGTCAAAATGGAAATAAAGAGTACATTCAGTAAGCAAAGATAAAAATTACTTTACTGACGCACACCATTTCTGGGCTTTTGTGGACCATATAAGATAACCTGGCAGGCCAGATCTGGGCCCTGGACTTTGAGTTTGACACCTTTGCATTAATGGCTTGAATTTAACCATTTTAAATAAATAAAGACCTCATTAAAAGGAAAGTTTAAAATGATGCTGCTGCTAAATCAATATTAATGAAGTAATATTCATTTTAATTGCCTTTAGTATAATGGACTTAATGTTTTTTAATTGTCTAACAATTTAAATAATGACCATTATTTTTTTACATGTATTTATATTAAATGTATGACATTTCATAGACTTTTTTTTTTTACATCAACTTCAATGCAATCCAAACGGTATGCACACACATTCCTGCTACTCACACTTGTCTTTCTAGCGGCATGTAGGGGTCCACACGCTCTCCCAGAAGGGGGAGGGCGTCACAGACCAGACGCAGTGTGTTGGAGTCCGCTGACGTGCTGGAGCCGCCGGTCTTTGCGAGCCTGCTCTGCTCCGTATGGACGCGAGAACGCTCCCTCTCGGCACCTTCAAACTGAACTGTCAAACGAGAAGAGGCAGGTTAGCGCTGGTCTTATAAGGTTGATGGTTAAATAGTGACCACATGTACCCGCGAGAGCTTTGGAGATGTTGTCCTTCTTCCACTCCCACGGCTGGTCGTATTCGTCGGCCGGCCGCTCGTCGTTCTGGGGCAGCCTGCTCTCCCTGATGGGGGAAAGTCCGGCGTCAAGTTGTTGCGGCACCGTCAAGGCAACTTTGGCCTGCTGGCGGGTCCTCTCCTCGTACGGGTTGTCGTACAGCTGGCTGGCGCTCCCACTGGTGCACTTGTTATGCTGCATTTCTGCACAGGAAGATTGACCCATGTTTCTCATGCAGCAACTAACGCCTCTTTTCGGGTAAACTGCCCAGGTGTGGCCAACGAAAAAAATATTCTCCAGGGCATCAACAGCCGTGGCTGTAGGCAACTCCTTGATGTTTTTATGTTTTTTTAATGAACTCCACAAGAGGGCAGTGTATGCATCATGAGTTCAGCGACTTTATGGAGCTTTGCATGGCCTTTAAAATGTTACTTTGAACCAATACGATGTGTTAATAAGTGATTACACAGAACATAGTATTCCAACATAGATTGTGTGACTGTGACTATGTTTACACTCGCGTCCAGAGTGGACCAAATGGGACTTTTGGAAATCTGATTTTTTCGAGTACAAGTAAAATGTGATCTTTATCAGACACCATTACAAACTTGCAGACCCCAATGTGGCCCCAGTGTGACCTCCACGTCATTTGCATGAAGTGAAAACAAAGGAAGTTGACCGGATTCCGTAAATAAACAAAGACGTTGCTACTACGACTACTACTTTGCAAAACATAAGTCGACACACCCTAAAAATTAGCCTTTATATGAAAATAGATAGGTAACACAGACATCAGCGTGGATCTACGTATACATGTATGTAGCATCATTCAACAGTCGGTTAAATGATGCAGACATGTTTGTTACTGCCTAGACTTAGACTTGTATGTGGAAGTAATAGGCAACTATGATTGTACTCTTTTAGACTGCAATATTGTTCAATGAAGGACACGTATTACGTATTTCTAGCTTCTTCGCTATTGTGTGCTTAGCTGTTGTGTAGCTGCTGTATCTTAGTGGCGTATCGCCTACTATGTTAACTTTCTGTTAATGACTTGACTACAATAGAAGAAAAGACCTACCTTGTGTGTTTATTGGAGTACATTTAGATGCTAACTGGCTGATGTAATGTGTATTTTGCCAATATTGGACCTATCTCAATATCCGTTCACCCCTATTTGGTATCATTTCATTTTTTAAATATTTCCCAATATTCAATGATTTTTTACACATAGATAATGATACCTGCAAAATGTAAAAACTACATTACACAATAAAATACAGGAGCTGTAAAATACACGAGGCGCGACCTCGTTCAACAAAATTAGTCGTAAACATGGAGCAGAGCTGCTGCCTCGTTAGAGATAAAAAACCCAAGAATGAACCTGAAATAATCAGCTGAGCCTCAAACGGCTCCATGTAGCTGCAACAGTCCGATGGGGAGGATTTGGGCTCCCAGCTGGGCCGAGTCCTTGAATCTGGGCAGGCGTCGAACGGGTCGGAGTAGTCCGTGTCTGCGTCTGGCGCTACTGGGGCGGAAGGCAGCACCTTAGGTAGTAAGGAGGGACAAACTTTAATAATGATTTTGCCCCATTAAATGGATTTTTCCAAAATCTTACAGGCTCCACTTGAACAGTGACAGGACTCAGAGGATCCTTAGAGTGGCCAAACTCCTGAGAGTCCACTTTGATCAATCTGTGTTTGGGGGACAGCACTCTCACCTGCAAATTAACAATTGCCTTCAATATCTATGAATACCATAAAGATGCTATTTAATGTGTTCACTTCATTTACGGTGTTCACATAGTCAACTACAGAGAGTACCGGTTTACAAGAGAGGAACTCTTCATTAGTAAATTTAACAAATGCATTTTATCACAATATTTAATAGTAATTTGTATTTGATATATTTTTACAAAACATAAAGAAAACATTTGCGATACAAAGAATAATGAATGCCCCCAATACAATCTATGTGGTATTTAAACTAATTACAATATGAACTAAACTACATTAAACCATTAAATAGGGCTCCATGTGCAATCAAAATCAAAGTTAAAAAAAAAAAAAAAAGCTTACAATAGCACTTTGTACTTTAAGTGCTCATTAGTACTTTTAAGTTACAAAATTGTAATGTTTTGATTTAAAATAATGGGCAAAATTGTCAAATGATGTATTGAATGTTGCCATTTAATTAACGGACATCTTATCACAATTTATGGACTAACCCTAACCCACAAAAAGCATAAATGGTTGGAAAAAAGTACGAAAGGTAAAATAACAGAATTCAATGAACCGTATATCACAATATGTACTGTAAATATGTTAACTCAATGACGACAACCTTCTTCTTTGTAGAAGTATATTTTTACTCAGTGTAAATTCAAGGAACACAATAACAAACAAGCCACCGCGTTCACATTTACCGACGAACAACCGAGCCCGCGCATAGAGCAATGCATGCTGGGAGGTACCGTAAATACACAAAAAGAGTGGCTGAACCGTAAGTACCATAAAAATGGGCAATGCAAAAACAGAACATTTACAAATAAATAGCAATAGATCACAAAATATATACAAAGAAATTTGCTAAATAAAATATAATTAATTTATTTGGTGATTTGTGACGGATCAATTGATGTGAATTTCCATCCATCCATCCATCCATTTTCTACCGCTTATTCCCTTTCGGGGTCGCGGGGGGCGCTGGCGCCTATCTCAGCTACAATCGGGCGGAAGGCAGGGTACACCCTGGACAAGTCGCCACCTCATCACAGGGCCAACACAGATAGACAGACAACATTCACACTCACATTCACACACTAGGGCCAATTTAGTGTTGCCAATCAACCTAGAAAATACACACAATACAAAAAATATATAAAAGGCTGTACACTTTTTTAAAAAGTAGAGTATGTTCCTGTGGACATGGCCTTAGCTGCATGTTATAAAAGCACCGCTAAAAAAATAATTTGTCCCCATTAGCGCTTGTAACAACAACATTGGTAATATTTGGTTAATATTCAAGTAAGGTTGTCCGGACAACCCCACTTGAATATTTGCTACCGGTAACTAAATGTATTTCGATACTTTGCGATTTTTTACTAAATAAAGGGCACCACAAAAAATGGCATTATTGGCTTTTGCTGAACAAAAATATCTTAGGGTACATGAAACACAAGTTTCTTATCGCAACTTAAATAAAATATTGAACATGCTATACAACTTGTGTTTTAGTAGTAAGTAAACAAACAAAGACTCCTAATTCGTCTGCTGACGTATGCAGTTACATATTGTGTCATTTTGCATTCTATTATTTTGTCAACATTATTAAGAACAAGTGGTAGAAAATGTATTATTAATCTACTTTTTCATTTATTGTTAATATCTGCTTACTTTCTCTTTTAACATGTTCCATCTACACTTCTGTTAAAATGTAAAAATCACTTATTCTTCTCTTCTTTGATTAGTTTTGAATGATACCTCAAATTTGGGAATTGATCCAATACAAAGTAGTTACAGGATCATACAATGGTCATAACTTAAGTCCTGGTGTCCAGTGAAATATTTCCTGGGTTTAGAAACATAATATACATTTTTAATAAAAGGAAAAAAAATGTTGTGATACTAAAAAATATCAATGTAATCATAGTAGTATCGACCAGATACGCTCCTGTACTTGGTATCATTACAGTGGATGTCAGGTGTAGATCCACCCATGGTGTTTGTTTACATTGTGACACCAGGGAGCTACGGTGTGTAGTGAAGCATATTTAGCTATTACTCGTCCTGCAGTGATAATGATACTTGTAAGAAACTTACTTTATTTGTCACCATGGAGGCGAGGGTTAGTGATTTAGAAGTAGCTGCAACACCGCAGATGGATGTTAGCCGCTAGCTAGCCATGTCTTAAAGCACTTCTTCCTGAAGGTGTTTCAGTGTTATAGCTTCACCTTTATATTTACTTTTTAAGCCAAAATGTGTCCATTCTCCCTTTTCCGTCTACACACTGTGTCTGCTTGTAAGTACTCTGTGATTGTGCGCTGCCGAAGATGCTCCTCTGCTCGTAAAACAAGCAATGTCATGACGTTACGACGCGCCGTCATGCCGGTTTAAAAAAAGGAGGTTTTGGCGGGTTACTGGAACTTTTTAGAAGCGGTATAGTACCAAATTTGATTCATTAGTATTGTGGTACTATACTAGTAGCAGTATAGTATACCGTACAAGCCTATATTCAAGTCACGATATGTACATGGACTATTATTGTCGGCTTTTGGATGGTTATTTAGAGGTTTTGATTGACGGACTATTTATGTATTCATTGATTTATGACTTAGAATGCATAAAAAAATTTTTAAAAATGTGTGTTCATGTCTTAAATAGGGATTGAAAATGATAAATAGCACTTCTCACTCTAATTTTTGCGTATTTTCAGTATGACTGATCTGATATTGTGGTCAGTATTTTCACATACTTTGTGGATTGTAAACACAATTAGATATGGTTTAACGGATACAATGAAACACAATTAAGCCTATAAAATCAACTTGTTTTTCCACTCCTCTGGTATTTTAATACTTCATACATCTGCAACCAAAATTAGCTTTTTTAACCAGTAATCTGTTTTGAAAATACTAAATATTACTAGTTATTATAATTTTCAAATTAAATAATATATTGCGAGACTCGGTTTGAACCTTTATCGAATCATATCATGAATTTTTTATGATTCACATCTCTGCATTTATCAAAAGGGAGAAAATATGTACTGTAAACCAGTGGTTCTCAAATGGGGGTACGCGTACCCCTGGGGGTACTTGAAGGTATGCCAAAGGGTACGTGAGATTTTTTGAAAATATTTAAAATATAACAATTCAAAAATCCTTTATACATACTGTATATTTATTGAATAATACTTCAACAAAATATGAATGTAAGTTCATAAACTGTGAAAATAAATGCAATAATGCAATATTCAGTGTTGACAGCTAGATTTTTTGTGGACATTTTCCATAAATATTGATGTTAAAGGTTTCTATTTTTGTGAAGAAATGTTTAGAATGAAGTTGATGAATCCAGATGGATTGTTGCGAGCCGCTACTCGGATCTCTACACGTTGTAGTTAATTGTTCCTTTTTGTATCACTCTCCGTCGTTCCACTTGCTTAGTTCCTGATTTCCTGTTTGCTTTGTCTCCATGGTTCCTCATTAGTTACACCTGCTACTCTCGGGTCCCGCACACCTGTTACTGGTCATCACCTTTCCTATATAAGCCTGCCTTTTCGTGTTGATCATTCTGGATGGTTTGTTTGGTCCATTCAACATACACGTTGGTATTTCTTTGTATTCTACTATTGCGAAGTTTCGCCTTAGCCTCGATTGCGCTCTGCACGTCTATTTTTGGACTCTATTCTCGTTGCTAAGTTTTAGCTTAGTTTACAGTGCGTTCGGCACGCCTTTTCTTTGTCGTTTTTGTATCAGTGTTCTTTTATGTTTGAATGAAATCAAGTCTTACATGCAAGCCCTGCCTGTCTTTGGTCCTCGTGCATCCCTGGGGTGACAACGCGTCATGGATCTCTATTACAATCCCCAAAGATGGCAATTTAAGTTGATGATTACTTCTATGTGGAGAAATCTTTCTTTAGAATTGAAGCACTTGTTTATTTTTCAACAAGTTTTTAGTTATATTTATATCTTTTTTTTCAAATAGTTCAAGAAAGACCACTACAAATGAGCAATATTTTGCACTGTTATACAATTTCATAAATCAGAAACTAATGACATAGTGCTGTATTTTACTTTTTTATCTCTTTTTTTCAACCAAAAATGCTTTGCTCTGATTAGGGGGTACTTGAATTAAAAAAATGTTCACAGGGGGGTACATCACTGAAAAAAGGTTGAGAACCAATGCTGTAAACAACAAAACAAATGATAAAACATGTAAAATTCAACATTATATCACGGTCATTATTTTAGTAATGTGTGATGATCAATACATCTGAATGTATCAAATGAAACTAAAGAATAAATAAAAATACGTGAATAGACAATCTAAAAGAGTAAATACGAATGTGAAAACAATTATATATTATCAAATCTTGGGAATTTAAAAATATTGGTCTAAAATTGGTAACAATTTTTGAGTATTATGAAATATTGCTACTTCCACATGTGATTTAAAAAATGACATGTGACATTTATTTTTGTGCACATTTTTTTATTTTGTTTGATTAGATTTTTTATGGTTTTGAAAATACTTATATTATTATATAAAGTCTCACAGTATGACAAAATATGTCAAATAAATGGTATTGTCGGAAATGAATACACAAATGAAGATTGAATGAGGTGTTAATTTGGTATTTACACGACTACATCTACAATAGTATCACAAGTCTGGAATTACAGACTGCTAAAGTGATATTTGTATTTTTCCAGGTGTTTATTTGAGGCGAGACCTTTATTTGTGGAAGATCTATGGCGTCTATTGAAGACAAAGCCAGAATTATGTGTGGAAATGTCAGGAATAACAATGTCTTATACACACTCTATAACAAATGAATGACATACCTCTGCACCGTTCAAGATAGGGAACACGGGCAGGCTCACTTTGGTAGCGTCGTAAGCAACATTCTGCGGCTCCTTATCCGAGCACTTGTACGGGTCTTCAAAGTCCAGGTCCTTCTGGGCTCGGTAGGCGCGCAGGATTTCGCTCTCGCTGTAGTCGGGCCTCGGAGGCTGCGGGGGATCACGCCGGTTGCCAAAGTTCAGGTAGTCCTTCAACCACTTTGCCATGGATCTGGGAGCAAAGACAACAATGTGATTTCTACCAACATGGCTGCTGCTGTGTGTCATTCAACTCCATAGTTTAATGCGTGTTTCATCCTCATTGAGGCACAAAATAAGATACATTTGTAGGAATAAATAATATTAATAATAAATAAGCAAAAATCAAAAATATTTTATAAGGCGCCTTTCGAAGCACTCAAGGTCGCCGTGCAGCATGTAAAACAACAAAAAGTTTAAAATGTAATAAAGCAACACTGGAAAAACCAGTCACATTTCCCGCTTTCTCACTGGCACTCATGGAGGGCGGACGCTCCCCTTCCCAGAATCTCCTGCTTGCTTCTTTGTCTTGTTTTTTTTCTCGCACTGCTCTCCAAATCTAAACATTGGAACTATTTAACTGGCCTCAACCAAATTGACAAGATCTTGGGTTTGGGGGAACCTGCTTGTTGTGACGGAGCGGTTGTTGCTGGATACGCCACGGACTCTTGGGAGAAGTAGGAGTGTCGTGTGCCTGGCGACCCTTCGGTGGAAGAGGTGCAGGCAGCGGGACGTCTGCTGATTGGAGTAAGCCTTGCTCTGGTTTGTCTACAAACAGGAAGCTGCTGGCAGTCTTCAAACTACCCCAAAGCTGCCACAAATGATTGGAGGATGCGGGAAGAACTGTGGACACTTGTGATTTTGGATCACATCGGCCTGTCTGCCCCACATGATTTAGAGGATCAGTCATAGACAATTTAGAGTGAAAAGCAAATGTCATTTTCACTGGCATACAAAACATTCTAACTTGGATTGTTTCCCTGGCTTGGAGGCTGTCCCGAAGAACAGTGCAGCGAAGACACAACAAACTACCTTCTTGTCTCTCATGGACACACACCTGTTGTTGTTGACTTTGGACTGACTATCGGTGGCACAACATCAAGGCCGCGGAACAGAGACCCACTGCAGGCTTACACACACACATGCAAACATAAAATATAGGCCACACACACATACCCATCCCCCAATCCAACGCCCTTGACGCAAATCCCATAGGGGTGATGGACGGATGGACAGCGCCTGAAGAGCTGCAGCCTTCCCCATAGCCCCCCCCCCTCCTTCCTTGGGATGATGTTCGAAACCGGTCATCCCGATTGTTCGATAAGAAAAGAACCGATTCCATGGATTCAAATCCCTATTTGGGAAACGGTTCCCGTTATCGAAGCCAGTATAGTAAAGAAAAAGATTTGGTTCTTTATTCGAATCCCTGGGACCGAATCCCGTGTCACAGGAAATGTCCTGTGGGACATCACATGAAATGACGTAGCTCGGTCATTTGGCGGCAGATACAGAAACAGCAAAAACAATGGACCGGAAAAAAACGCTGCAAGGCATGGCTTCATTTTACTAAAAAATACGGGGAGGAAACGGCTATCTGCAATTATTGCCTGGCTTCACTCTCATGTAAGGGGAGCAGTACAACAAGCATGTTGAAACATGTTCAGGCCGTACATAACCTGAAGGTTAGAAAAGCAGCGACAGAGATGACGAAGCACGCCCTCCTTCCTCTGCTTCAACCTGCAGTTCCAGTGATAGTGCCGGTGAGTAACTAACGTTACGGTTCATTTCCCAGGTATCACTTAAGTACTTTCTGTTCTATTCTATTCTATTCCGTATCTGCTCACTTGTAGCCTTTAGGCTAAAATAACGTTACCTCTTATGTCAACCAGGACTGCAGTAATGTTAGCTAGACTAACGTTACCTAAGCATAGTGAGTGGCTAACGTTAACGTTAGCCTTTTTGTATGTGTCGTTAACGGTATCTTGCCGCCCGGTATCTTGCAGGTCTGTCTAATAAACTAGTGCTTGCAAGATGTGAATGAAGTTAATGTCAACCTTATCCTTTTTCAGATGATGACAGCCAGAGTGGCCAGGGCAGTGATTGTTAACCCATCGAACAAGGCCAGGTATGACGCAGAGCGCAGAAAGATGAGTGAGGAGGAGAGTAACAACATTACTCGCAAGCTAACGAGAATGACGGTGAAACATCTCCTCCCCTTCAACTTGGTGAACACAGACGATACGAATAATTGTATTTTTCTGACATGTAATGGAGCAAAAATTAAACAACACCATTACTGTGAGATTTGTTTAAAATATAAAGTGCTGTACAATACAAATGAATGCAGGATTTTTTCTTAGGTGTTCCACTTAAAGGGGCACTGTCAGGATATGATAGATCACAGTCAGTGATCAATGTGTTACTGTATATATGTTTTTGTGTTACTGTATATATTTGTTTTTCTGAAAAATCCCACTTAATATACTTTGGGTAACAACAGTTATTTATTGATTTTATAACTTTTGTTTTTTTTTTAAAGGGGGGGGTTAATATCAGTCAATATTTATTTTGTTTTATTTTTTCTTATAAAATAAAAGTGAGCTTTGATTAAACAAAGTATTGTGTGTTTTTTTCCATATACAACAACCTATTTGGATTCGATAAGAGAATTGATAAGGAATCAGTTCGATAAGAGGATTCGATAATGGCATCGAAATCGATAATTTCTTATCAAACATCATCCCTACTCCCTCCCCTCTGTTGCTACATATCTCGAAATGTACGTTGTAATATGTATATGTGCTTTGCTATGAGGGTTTTTTTTCCCACTCCAGACTGGGCCCATTCTAGATTGTATTTTTTTTTACTCATCCTTCAGCAGCGTTGACCTTTTTCCTATCTTTTACGAGGCGCCCTGTGGCGACCCATCAGCGTTACTGTTCTGTAGCCCCGTACACTGTTTGTTTGTCTAATCTTGAATGGGTTTGTGCTGAAAACAAAGTTTTGCTGTACTTGTGCAATGACAATAAAGACCTACCTACATTTGATTGTGCAATGTTGTGACAGCTAAAAATCCCAATCGTGCAGCTCAGATAAAGATGCATTGTGCAGTATAACTCAAAACGTGTCTTATTCCGTTTGAATGCATTAGCACAATGAACAACGTCAAGCACAACAAACACGTCAGAATGCTCTCAGAATGAGACAAAAATAATGAAATTCGGTGATTTGGTAAAATTGCAAACAGCTCAAATGATGTACAAAGCAAAGTATAACAAGCTACCAAAGAACGTACAACAATTCTTCTGTAATAAAGAGGCGAAATATAACCCTAGAGGAAAATCTAATTTAAAACATTTGTATGCACGTGCAACACTTAGAACCTTTAGCATATCCGTATGTGCAGTTAAATGATGGAATGGATTCATTAAAGAAGTTAGACAGTGTACTGATATGATCCTCCTTCAGACATGTGATTTGACCACAATGAAAAAGACTGAAAACATTTCCGGGGGTCTGGAGGACGAAGGCCCCCAACCAGGTCCAGGGCGGTGCCCTGGTGGGGGAACAAGGTGGGGCAACGCCCCCCGAAGCTCCTGGTTTTTCACCAATTTTAACATGCTAAAATTAACAAAGGCTGCACCATGTGAAGAAAATATTTTAGTATTTAAAGACATGAAAACATCATTAATACATACCCCAATTATCCTAATGAATCACTGTATATGGTTCAGTCCCAACAGTATTTAGTCACTAATATTTACATCTTGTGTTCATTTCACATCCACAGGTGTCACATTGATCAGTGTTATCATCTACAGTTTATTTACAGTATTACCACATTACTTCACTTCAATTCTTTTAGGCCTGTGAGGTCAAGACAGAGTGATCGATCGATCGATACTGAAGCAACGTCAACTGGAAGTTGATTAACATGACGTCACCAAAACCGGACAGGACGCTCCCAGCAAACGTGTCTTTCGTTGTAAAAAGTAAGAACAAAAACTTTAACAAATAAAAACGAAAGATTTGCATATACAAACACTCAAATAATTATTTTTATTTGAGTGAAAGCGTCCTTTCTCTCGAGAACCGACATCATTTACATTTTACCCCCCGCCCCTCCCGACATTAAAAAAGACGGAATTCCGACTTTATACGGAAAAATCACCTGCCTGCTCTTTAAGAGGTTGTTCAAATGAATAGTCCTTATGTTGTGAGCACAATACCAATGGGCGCAATTTGCAAAATGCGCAAACGCATTTTGCAAATTTGTAGTAAAACGAAGGCAAAAATTCACAAATAACACTCACCTAAAATGTCGACAACTTACTGGACTTGAAGATAAAGTATACATTTTACTTTTGTGTGGGAAAACGTCAGAATATTCCTTGCTTTAGCTCCAATTTGGCAGCAACTCCAGACTAATTGTGGAGTTGCTGCCAAATTGGAGCTAAAGCAAGGAATATTTGCCACACAAAAGTAAAATGCATACTTTATCTTCAAGTCCGGTAAGTTGTCGACATTTTACGTGAGTGTAATTCGTGAATTTTTGCCTTTGTTTTACTACAAATTTGCAAAATGCGCAACCGCATTTGCGCCCATTGGTATTGTGCTTACAACACTTACAAAGTACAAAAAAGAAAAATGGTGAGAAAATACTTTCAACCTTACTGACAATAAGATATTCTTCATCTCAGTATGTTAATGACTGACTGATATATTACAAAACTGTTGTATTAATCATTCACGGATATCATTGTGCTTGTAATTACAATACAAATACAATGACAATGCTTACATTGGGATTGTAAATGTAAATAATTCAACGTATAAACTCTGATGATGAACTTGTGTGATGACTTTATTATGCTGATAGTATATATTTGTACCATTAATTGATGAAGGTGGACCCCAACTTAAACAAGTTGAAAAACGTATTGGGGTGTTACCATTTAGTGGTCAATTGTAGGGAATATGTACCGTACTTTGCAATCTACTAATAAAAGTTTCAATCAATCTACAAAAAGAAGTCGGTAAATGAACGTATACATTTGTAAGTGGGAAAAGGGGTAAGATTAAATTAGCTTTGCTTCTTCCTACTCCTTTTCGGACATGAAGTAAAGTGAAATGATATGAAATAGTGTGATGTACCAGGCTGGAAGCGTGTTTATGTTCAAAATAAACCAAAGAAAAAAGAAGGAATACAAAGGGGAATTTTGTGTTTGCAGTCATAAATTCAACCAAAAGTTAGTAATTATTGTTCGCCTGCTAGCTCACATTTCAGCATGGCTTTGTACGCTGAAAAATGGCTTTGCTTTGTTTTTTTGTATTTCAAATGACTTAGCGCGGATGTTTCCCTCCTATAGTTTAAAAGTAGGGAAGTATATATATGTTTCCCCCCTACAGCTTAAATGTAGGGTAGTATATAAATGTTTCCCTCCTACAGTTTAAAAGTAGTATATAGTTGACAAAAGCACAAGTTGATGAAGAGAAATGTCTATCTGCTAAAGCTAAGCTAGCTTGCTAGCTACATAGCGTTGGGTTTTACTTTGATGACTTACTTACCTTCTTTACCCTCGTTACCTTCTTTCTTCACATTGATGGCTCTGCGCTTATCTTGAATCCACTTGTTTGTATCATCTAGTGCTTCTTTAGTGGCACTTTTAAGTCAGAAATGCAACCATCGTGTAAGGCACTAGCCGGCAGCTCGGTAGCTCTGGCTGCTTGCCGCGTTAGCCTAGCCGCGTTAGCCTATCCTTGTTAGCCTAGCCGCGTTAGCCTAGCCGCGTTAGCCTAGCCGCGTTAGCCTAGCAGCGGCTCACAGGCTCGAACAGCATGTTTCTTTTCTGCATGGGCCAAATTAAAAAGCATGTTTCTTTTCTGCATGGGCCAAATTAAAAAGCATGTTTCTTTTCTGCATGGGCCAAATTAAAAAGCATGTTTCTTTTCTGCATGGGCCAAATTAAAAAAACTACCTCTATTGTTTACACACCGTGTTAAAACAATACTTGACCAAAGAATCTCATAAAAATGATAATCAACTTATATCTTTTATTGTGGTTATTTGGGGCAGTTTGATTCTTTTAATACCAAACATCATTTGTTGTTCTTAGAAGGTCCTGAAAAGTCATTTGTTGTTCTTAGAAGGTCCTGAAACGTCATTTGTTGTTCTTAGAAGGTCCTGAAACGTCATTTGTTGTTATTAGGTCCTGAAACGTCATTTGTTGTTATTAGAAGGTCCTGAAACGTCATTTGTTGGTTTTAGAAGGTCCTGAAACGTCATTTGCTGTTTTTACAAGGTCCTGAAACATCATTTGTTGTTTTTAGAAGGTCCTGAAACATCATTTGTTGTTTTTAGAAGGTCCTGAAACATCATTTGTTGTTTTTAGAAGGTCCTGAAACGTCATTTGTTGTTTTTAGAAGGTCCTGAAACATCATTTGTTGTTATTAGAAGGTCCTGAAACGTCATTTATTAGAAGGTCCTGAAATATCATTTGTTGTTATTAGGTCCTGAAACGTCATTTGTTGTTATTAGAAGGTGCTGAAACATATGTTGTTGTTATTAGAAGGTCCTGAAACGTCATTTGTTGTTATTAGGTCTTGTAACGTCCCTCTCGTAAAAAAGTACTTCACAAAATAAAAGCATATTGTTTCCAACAGCTGTAGACCTAAACAACGATATTATTTTTTTGATAAAATAAAAAAAGCAAGCACCTTTTGGTCATAAGAATATGCAATGTTTTCCAAACAAAAATGTGTGATAAAAAAGGGGGATATAACAATGAAAGGTTTTATACAAGAAAACAAAATAGAATGTAGTATGAATGTAAGAGTAGTTTGAATGATGAACAGTTAAAATTTCCAGGAAAACCGGAATTTGCTTTGGAACTTGGGAAAGTGTTAGTTTGAATGTGCCGGATGAGTGGAATGTGTTTGAATAGGATGAAAAATTGATAATTCATTTGGAATGGGATAAATAACTTCGATTTATATCACGCTTTTCTAGACACTCAAAGCGCTCACAGAGAAGTGGGAACTCATCATACATTCACACCTGGTGGTGGTAAGCTACATCAGTAGCCACAGCTGCCCTGGGGTAGACTGAGAGAAGCGTGGCTGCCAGTTTGCGCCTACGGCCCCTCCGACCACCACCTATCATTCATCCAGCATTCATTCACCATTGTGAGCGGCACCGGGGGCAAAGGGTAAAGTGTCCTGCCCAAGGACACAACGGCAGCCATTTTTTGGATGTCAATAGGTGGGAAGCAAACCTGCAACCCTCAGGTTTCTGGCCGGCCGCTCTACCCACTATGCCATGCCGCCCCAAACGTCCCTAAAGACTGGGAATTCTAGGAAATCCGGAAATGTGTTTTTTTTTTTCAATTGTTGAAGGAGAGCACACAATTCCTGAACAGGATGAATATTTTAAAGTTGAAACATATTAGATGAAAAATTTTGGAGTTGTGGAATTTTGAAAAATCTCCCATTCTTTTCAACTGAAATTTCAAAGACATTTAAGAGTTATGGGAAAAGAGGGTTGTTGTTTTTTTTTAATAGGTATAAACTTGAATGTTCTGAATGAGTTGAAATGGTTGGTGTTGGAATTTTTCAAAACGGTCGAGAAATGTTGAAGTAGTAACAGTTTTAAATGAGAAATGGTACTACGGAATTTCGGGAAAACCGGAAATTTTTCCATTTTAAAGAAACAACTTTGTTTTTTGTCCTGATTAGGAGGAATGTTTTGACGGTGGAACGGTTGAAGTAGGTGGGAAAATGTGGGAGGAGTTGTCGACAGAAAAAAGGGTGAAAATAGGGTTTTGAAAACTGGGAATTCCTGGAATTTTTTTGAAATTTAAAAAATGACAGTTTGAATGTGCAGGATATGTGGGATATGTTGAAGGTGGAATGCTCTGAAAAGGTTTTAAAAATGTGGAAATGGTGGAAGTTTGAACAATGGATAATTATTTTCGAATGGGAAAAATGTCCCTAAAACCTGGGAATTCTGGGATTTTTTTTAAATTGTTGAAGGAGAGCACACAATTCCTGAACAGGCTGAATATTTTGAAGTTGAAACGGTTTAAATTAGAAGAAAAATTTGGGAGGTGTGGAATTTTGAAAAATCTCCCACTCTTTTCAATGTAAATTTCATAAACATTTGGGAATTTTGGGAAAAGAGGGAATTTTTTGGAAAATGATAAATTACTTGAATGGTCTGAAGGAGTTGAAATGGTATGTGTTGGAATTTTTCAAAATGTTCAAGAAATTTTGAAGAAGTAACATTTTTAATTGAGAAGTGGTATTACGGAATTCCTGGAATTTTTCCAGTTCAAAAAAACGACCAAGTTTTTTGTCCTGATTAAGAGGACTGTTTTGACTGTGGAACGGTTGAAGTGGGTTGAAAAACGTGGGAGGAGTCGTCGACAGAAAAAAGGGTGAAAATAGGATTTTGAAAATTGGGAATTCTAGGAATTCCTGGAACTTTTTTTTAAATTGGGAAAATGATAGTTTGAATGTGCAGGATATGTGGAATATGTTGAAGGTGGAATGCTTTGAATCGGTTGAAAAATGTGGAAATGGTGGAAGTTTGAAAAATGGTCAATTCATTTTGAATGGGAAAAATGTCCCCGGAAACCTGGAATTCTCGGAAATCTGGAATTTTTTGAAATTTGTCAAGGGAAAGCCTGCAATTCCCGGACAGGCTGTTTGAAAAAAACGGTTTGAATCGGATGAAAAATGTGGAGGGTAAAGCCCGCCAACATCTGGAGATGAAGAATAAATAGATACATTTTGGTGTAGAAAAAAGTGAAATACTTTGGAGCATTTACACAATAATAATCAAATATGACGGATTCTATGACATCCTTACATCCACGCACAAGTCGTCCCTCGCCATATTGTGGTTCACCACATCGCAGATATTCTTTTTCAATCATTTTGGCCCTACATTAAAAACATTTCAGCATACAAATGGCTAATTCGACTAAAAATATCATACGCTGCTTTAGTATTAATCAGAGCGCACTGTTTAGTATCCCAGCTATTGATTGGCTCAGCATTGCTGTTAGATTGAGAGTGAAAATGTGTCCAACGGGTGAGTTTAGAAAGTTATACACAGGTTTTTCTATGGTCTAGCTATGAAAATATTTTATCTATAATTGATGAATCCTATTCACTTCTAATTAACAGTTTTAAAGTGAATATCCTGCAGGTACAAATCATTTCCAGAACCCCACAGCTTAGTCAATTTTATTATAGACTAAAATATATTTACAAAATGACAGTGTTACTTGATTTGTACACAGCGGCACTCCCATTTCATGCCTGTTCCGTCTTTATTCGCTGTCGTTGCTATCGCTATCAGAATAAGCGCCCAGCAAGCTGAGAGACGACGATCCATTTTGTGTGGCCGTGCTGACACTGGAAGTCTTTGAAGCTGCATGGAAAAGCACAGTGAGAGCAGTGAGATGGAGAAAGGTGATATGTCATATACTGTCCTTTAAGTTCATTTTCTGTTAGCTGCTAGTGAGATACCTGCACCAGATGTCTGCGCTGGACTCGCCGTGTTGTTGACTGCAGGTTTCTTGCGCACTACAAGGGATCCCAGTGACCCCTTACCCACCAGTGTGCCCACACTCCTCTCCCAGCTCTCCACCTTCACCCTCTTCACACAGGCGGCCTGCAAAAATCAAGCAAAGTTACGCTACATATGACAACCAGAAAAGCACACATCGACCGATTATCGGTGCCGATATTTAGCAATTTGACACATATCGGTATCAGCCTTCTTGAACGGTAATGACCGATATTTTTTTTTCCTTTTTTAGAAATACATCAGCGGACAAAATATACACACATATGGTACAAACACATAGTATTAAAAATAGTGAAGTATAGAGTAAGTTAGTAGATAAAAGCAGTGGTCCTTTCTGCTTTGCAGCGCTAAGACGGCCACCGTTTTGCAAGCGCTATTTTGCCTTTTATTTAGCAAAGTGACAGTCCCACACACGGCTGCGGGATCAGTGCTTGCGCTGCGCAGACAGACCATTGACAGATGACAATCCTGCATCCTACATGTGTGTCAACATTTTGGACAGTCAGAAATAAATAAATATTGGACAGTCTATTCAGCAATATCATTTTAAAATGTTATAGCTGCCGGAGGACTTACGGGGCTGAATAAAACAAATTCAATTAAAAGGTTTTGTTTTCCTTTAACTTTTGTTACTGATGTTTGTTTTAAAAAAATAAAATATATATTCTATAAAATAAAAACAATCTTTAGAAAGTTGAGCAGAGTAACGTGCAGCCTCTCACCAAAGAGCCTATCTTGGCACATGCAATGTAGGACTGTACATACAGTACATGTCTATTGCTTGTGTGAAAACACAGCAAAATGCAACATGAAAAGAGGATGTGCAGTAAATGAGTGTCTCCGTGGTGATGCCCCGTATTGTACAAGCTAAAACCTCATTGAAATACGGCGGTCTGCAACACTTTTCAATTGCACTCGCAGTCTTACTAAATCGCACGCAACACGCCCATTAAGGGTACATGCTATTTTAGGGACGCAAAGGTAAACGGGATAAAGATAAACTGCGGTAAAATTCCAGACAATAAGTAATACCATTTACATTTTTAAATACCGAAAAACGGTTATTTACAAATGCATTTTAGGCAACATTGCTTACTTCCTGGTAACAGAGTCAAAGCAGCACTGACGCATGCACACTTGCGTTGTTCCACTTGAAAAAACATGGCGGAACACAACTAATACCTACTACTAATACCTACTCACTGGCCTACTGGTTAGAGTGTCCGCCCTGAGATCGGTAGGTCGTGAGTTCAAATCCCAGTCGAGTCATACCAAAGACTATAAAAATGGGAGTCATTACCTCCCTGCTTGACACTCAGCATTAAGGGTTGGAATTGGGGGTTAAATCACCATAAATGATTCCCGGACGCGGCACCGCTGCTGCCCACTGCTCCCCTCACCTCCCAAGGGGTGATCAAGGGTGATGGGTCAAATGCGGGGAATAATTTCGCCACATCTAGTATGTGTGTGACAATCATTGGTACTTTTAAACTACACGGAATTTGCTACAGAGATTTTCCCTCAGAGTAAACAGAGCAGAGTGCTCGGTTTAACTTCATTTTCTTCCGCTTCATTTCCGTGGAGTTTCGTTGTGCGCACTGCTGTTTTTAGATGGCGACAGGTGTGGACAATATTGGAGACAGGCGCACTTGTCCCACACTAAAAGTATACAGGGTAGAAAACTATTTGATGTTGCTTTTATTTTCTCAATACAGCGTCCATCAGCTGCTGTGACTGAGAGTTAATGAGGTGGGGAAACATGTGACGTGAACCTTGTCACAACTTCTTTAGTTGTTTTACTAGGATGTTTACTCCTCCTTTATTTAAGTGCAAACTGTATCAGTGTTCAGATAACATCAATAGTAGCTCAATGTTTGGTCATCTCATCCAATTGAACGCAGGCTGTGAAGGTGTCACTCCTGTTTTGTTGTTGTTGCACTGACCCACTTGGAGTTGTTAGAGAAGAACAAAGCTTCTTTATTATACTTTATCTTCATTAGCCAAACTTCTTAGTATGCTTTCATTTTGAAAAGCCTGTTTTATTACATTACTTGTGGGTTTTTTCATGTCACAAAGTTAGTACTTTAAAAACTTGTGTAGAGTACATTCATATACGCCATGTTTCTGCTCAAACTCTTAATGGATCTGTTCCAATACAGCATCTACATGTGCATGGACATAACTTCAAAAGAAATACCTCTCTCTATTAAAATGTAAAAATAGAGATAAAGGCATCATCTAATGACAAAAAGATGACACGCTGATTCTATTAACGAACAAAAAGTCAAATATTTGTCTTTAAATATATGGACAGCTTTTATCTGTAGTCTTTTTATTAGACATTACAAATTACATGATGGCCTCACGTTAACATCTTCTGTTTTACTTAACAATCATCAGTAATCGTGATTTCAATATTGATCGAAAATAATATGAAGTATTTTTGGCCATAATCGTGCAGCCCTATGTCTAAGTCTAGATATCATACATTAACACTATTTTAATCTACAGTATATGAACAAATAGTGCAGTTACGCGTTATGGCCAGCAGGTGCAACCTTGCAAAATTCTTACATTTCTTTTGTATTAAAACAGTAGTTTTTCTCACTACGGCATGGCGAAACCATCCTTGCCCAGGCACACCGTCCTGCTTTTTGGAGTATAAATATTTGGGGTTTTGGCACCAGCCGCTGGACTAGATCTGACCAATCTTAGTCTATGATCATGAAATGAAGAAGCCTACTCGGATGAGAGGCGAAACGTCCTCCAACACAACCCAAAGTGCAGTTGTGATGGATTGAATGCCCTGAGATGACAACCACTCGGATGGATGAGAACTGTCATAGACCATCCATCCATCCATCCATCCATCCTCTTCCGCTTATCCGAGGTCGGGTCGCGGGGGCAGCAGCCTAAGCAGGGAAGCCCAGACTTCCCTCTCCCCAGCCACTTCGTCTAGCTCTTCCCGGGGGATCCCGAGGCGTTCCCAGGCCAGCCGGGAGACATAGTCTTCCCAACGTGTCCTGGGTCTTCCCCGTGGCCTCCTACCGGTTGGACGTGCCCTAAACACCTCCCTCGGGAGGCGTTCGGGTGGCATCCTGACCAGATGCCCGAACCACCTCATCTGGCTCCTCTCCATGTGGAGGAGCAGCGGCTTTACTTTGAGTTCCTCCCGGATGACAGAGCTTCTCACACTATCTCTAAGGGAGAGCGCCGCCACACGGCGGGGGAAACTCATTTCGGCCGCTTGTACCCGTGACATAGACATAAATTATATATTTTAGCCATAATAAACTTGGAGCTGCTATGAATATTGTCATTTCAATTTATGAGAAGGCATACATACTGTACATATAGGTGGTCTACAACTACTTGTCCAAACAATAAGTAAAACTAACTTGTGTTTCGGTGGGTTTGTCAGTTGTAAGGATATCAGTCGGATTATCGCTGCTGGATTTCTTTGGTTGGATGTTGCTGCTGCCCTCCTCTCCACCGTCAGAGTCGGAGTCTCTTAGTCTTTTGACGAGGGCTCTCTCCAACATGTCTCTGTAAAACACACTGAGCTTTTAGAGAGTGCAATTGTTCAAAGAAAAAAGCAAAAAAAAAGTCCTCACTCACTTGGTTTCCAGCTCGTCCTCCACTTTCTCTCGCTCCCTCTCTCTCTTTTCCAGCTCTCTGTACTGACCGAGCATGCTTTCAAAGTCCACCTGAGCCTGCCTCTGGTTGAGATCCTTCAGCTCCTGGAGGTTTTCCAGCACCTCCATCTCCATCTTGGAATCCCGCGTGCGGTTCTCCAACACCTGGCCACAAACCACTGAGTCTCACTCCTGAATGTATAGATTCACCTTGTGACGTTAGTAGAGATGGGATTTATGGCTCTTTGAAGGCAGCTGGATCTTGAAGAACACTTCCTTTCAAAGAGCTGTTTAAAACACTGGAGTTCTTTTTCGAGCTGTTTTTTTTTAAACCAAGGAAACAATCATGAGTATCAGTTATATGAAAAGAAGTAGATCAGAATCCTTTAATTTACACAAACAATATTCTATTGGTGGGAATTATTTTCAAATATTGGCTATAACTTTTTTGTAGCCTTTTCATTGTAAACATTCCATAGGGCAGTGCCATATTTCCATGCTTTGGCAGTGACATCACTAGTTTGAATTTTCCCTCACCTAAAAAATGTGGATCATTTTAACAATATAAAAAGAAAAAAAACAATAAGTAAGAATAAAATGCATTAATAGATACAAAAAGTATCGATAAAATTACAATAAAAATCTGCACGCAATAAAAATGGGATTACAAACTATACTGCCAAATCTGGTTGAACTACTACTGTTTAGAACAGGGGTCACCAAACCATGGCCATCGAGAAGTCCCAAGCTAAAAAAAAAAATAAAAAAAAAATAAAAAATATATATATATATATATATATATACACACACATATATATATACATACATACATACATACACACACACACACATATATATATATACACACACACATATATATATATATATATATATATATACACACACACACACACACACATACATATATACACATATATATATATACACACACACATATATATATATATATATATATATATATATATATATATATACATATATATGTGTGTGGGGAAAAATCACAAGACTACTTCATCTCTACACAACTGTTCCCTCAATCGTATTTTGCGTACTATAAGGTACACTTAAAACCCTTTTTTCCCCTCAAAACTCGACAGTGCGCCTTGTAACCCGGTGCGCCAAACAGGAATAATTCTGGTTTTGCTTACCGACCTACAGGGTATTTTATTTGGTACATGGTGTAAAGATAAATGTGACCAGTAGATGGCAGTCACACATAAGAGATACATGTAAACTGCAATATGACTCATGTAAACACACCAACATTTTTTATGTTCTCTTGAGAATATAGAACATTACACACGGCGCTCAAAAATCTATCAAAATGTTTTAGTAGGACTTTGGTAAGCTATGAAGCCACACCACTTGATGGATTGTACTGTGCTTCATCATAGGAGTGCTATTATGGTGTGAGTATAAAGAGACACATTATCTGGCGTTCTGTTTTGTGGTCCATGCAGACACAGTCGTCCATAAGCTTCTTCTTTTTCTCTATCTTCTTGGTATGTGACTTTCATCCTGCGCTGTCGCCATTTCTAATATATAGTAGTGTAAAGTTCTAACTTATATCTGTCAGTAAACTCGCCATTAAAGCGCTAAAACATACCGGGGTATTGAGTTTACATTATTTACCTAAGGAACTTTAGAGAGTTTCGGTCGGACGTTTTTTCACAGGACACATTTCCGGCGTCGTTGTCGTTTCCGTATGAGGAGATGCTGCTCCGTTATTGATTGAAGTTAAGTGTGAATGTCATTAAAACAGTTAGTGCCATCTTTTGACACTTCTCCTAACCGCTACAACAAAGATGACGGGGAGAAGACGCTGTTGCAAGTGAGTCACGTAAATAAGACCGCCCACAAAACGGCGCAACCGGAAGCGACTGTCAGAAAGCAACTTGAAGATGATATGTAAAACACAAACTATGCAACATTTTGGGCAAAGATCCACCATTACATGTTATGCAGACCACAAGGAATTGTTTTCAATTTACAAAAAATAATAATAATAATGACTCCATTAAGGCGCCCTATGATCTGGTATGCCTTATATATGAAAAAAGATTGAAAATAGACCATTCTATCGGCAGTGTGCTTTATAATCCGGTGCACCCTATGGTCCGGAAAATACGGTATATATATCATTTCTTATAAAAACTGTATTGTTTAAAAAAAAAAAGTGAACACAAATGCTGCTATATTTCCTTTAACGCTGACTCATTTGCTCGTCCAGTTGCTAGTTAAGTAGCCTTCATGTGCAGAGAAGGAAAGTGCCAACGCTAAATGTGCAAATTCATAAAAAAATGGCACCCAAAAACACGGCTCAGAACTAATAATGGGTTTTCATCGATCACCTAAAAGAACTGTTTAAATGACTCAATTTGTTGGGGAACATCACAACTCTAGATGTTAGATGGTTACCTTCATTGGGTTGTTTAGCTCCTCCTCTTCTCGCTCCTCTTGGACTCTCTTCTCCTCTTCCTCGATGAGTTTCTCCGCTTGGAAGTTGCGGGTAGCACCGTGCTCCATGGCGTAATCCGTGTTCTCTGGATCTGTCTAAATAATTTAAAAAAATTAAAAAACAAAACATTTTCACCATCTCGCTGCAATTATAAAAGCAAAAACTCACCTTAAATGTAATCTCAGCCAAACAGCGAGTGCATTTTATATAGAAACGGAAGATGGGAAGTCCCATGTAGAGTTGATTCTGGACTGTTTCTTTACGAGCATTAAACTTCTTTCCCTTGTAGATGTACTCACCACATGTTTTGCACCTGCAGATGAGTATGATAACAACAATAAGGAAAAAACAGCCCACTCACCCCAAGTCTGCATTGTTTTCAATAGGGACGGTGAGACCTTCACTGACCTCATGTTGAACGGTGCCATCAATCTGACCACATACTGTCGATCTTTAGGGAGTTTAAGTTTGGGGATTTTGGCCGGATCAAAGTCCGGAGGGTAGTATTTCTGTAAAACAAGGAGGACATGCGGAAATGATCTCTATAAGTAGTCAACAACCAACAATACAATGAAGTTTTAGTCTAGGGCTGGACAATTAATCATATTTAGAGCACAATTTCAATGTTGCCTTTTTTCCATCATAGAAATGTTATAATGGAAAAAAATTATTAATGTGCTGTGCAACATGCAGGAAAATTCCTGAGCTTGTAACAGTGAATCGGATGCCTGAGCGTATGACTAGAAAAAAAAGGTTACCAAAAAGTTCTATTTTGGTTTCATCTGACCACATGACATTCTCCCAATCCTCTGTTGTATCATCCATGTATCCATTTTTGATATAAACTCAACTCGTCGTGTTTGGAGGAAGAATACTGAGTTGCATCCCAAGAACACCACACCTACTGTGAAGCATGGGGGTGGAAACATCATGCTTTGGGGCTGTTTTTCTGCTAAGGGGACATGACTATTGATCCGTGTTAAGGAAAGAGATTTTGAGCCAAAACCTCCTTTCATCAGTGAGAGCTTTGAATGGTTGACCAAATACTTATTTTCCACCATTATTTACAAATAAATTCTTTAAAATTCCTAAAATGTGAATCCCTGGATTTTGTTTCCACATTCTGACTCTCACAGTTGAAGTGTACCTATGATGAAAATTACAGACCTCTGTCATCATTTTAAGTGGGAGAACTTGCACAATCGCTGGCTGATTAAATACTTTTTTGCCCCACTGTATGTCAGCATGTGGCCCCACTTTTAACTCTTTATTTCAAACGCTTATTGCAAACAATTATTTAAGTAAGTAAGTCGTAATTTGACTTAGTCATTATTTTGTCGTAGTAAGTCAATATTTACTAAGTCAAAATAATGTCATACTTAGTATCTCGGGTAACTAGGACGGTTTTGTGTTTTGTTTTTACTTTACGGAATATATCGTATATATTGCCATTCAGCAAATGGAGTGGAAAACAACCAAAAATTGTAGGATTCCTCATGTGACGAAGCCGGCCTACTTCACCACAGTCTGTAGTCTATTGCCCTCCCAGGCAGCGATGAGATGGAGATGTGATGGTGGCTACAGGCCAATTTACACTGTTCCTTCTGTTCCTTACACCCAAACAGCCCCTTCCGCCTGTCCCCTGGAGAGACTCCACCTTTAATAACAATTATTCTGGTGGAAACACTGTACGATATAATATTTATTTATGTGTTCACTGTTCTGTTACAGAGAACAAGGACATTGGATACCATTGCTATGGTACAAAAAAGGGTAGGATTAAATAAGCTCTGCTTTTTCCTACTCCTTTTCGGACGTGCTGTAATGAAACAACTGGAATTGTGTGATGCATTACATTTCGTTTGTATTAAAACATTACATGTTCCAAATAAACTGAAACTGAACTGAACTTTCATAAATCGACATTTATGTAGAAAAAAATGTGCCTGAAGCATAATAATGTTGACAAACATTTCTAGATTACAGTCGCTTATAAAAAATACCAAATTTCATCTCTTCTATAGAGAATGGGGACATCTCCACAACCTTGTCTCTCAGACAATTTCTTAGCTCTTCCCAAAACACATGTACAGTATCACACACACACACATGTAAACTCTCTCACACACACACACACACACACACACACACACACACACACACACACACACACACACACACACACACACACACACACACACACACACACACAGTATCACACACGTACAGTATTACACACGTGCAGTATTATACACACACACACATGTACAGTATCACACGCACACATGTACATTCTCACACACACACATGTACAGTATCACTCACACATACAGTATCACACACACATGTACACTCTCACACACATGTACAGTATCACACACACATGTACACTCTCACACAAACACCTGTACAGTATCACACACACGCATGTACAGTATCTCTCTCACACACACACGTACACTCTCACACACACGTACAGTATTACACACATACACACACACACATGTACAGTATCACACGCACACATGTACATTCTCACACACACATGTACAGTATCATACACACATACAGTATCACACACACATGTACACTCTCACACACATGTACATTATCACATACACACGTACAGTATCACACGCACACATGTACACTCTCACACAAACACCTGTACAGTATCACACACACGCATGTACAGTATCTCTCTCACACACACACGTACAGTATCACATTCCACAAATAGATGATTGACAGCCTCTCCAGCTCCACAGATATAACACAGATATAACAGCCATCAAGCTCCATGTCAATTAAATTGAAGTTTCAAAACATTCTTTGAAGGGTATATTCCATTAATATTTTTTTTAAATGTATTTTGTTTAACTTTGGGAAGAATTGGGTATGTAATAGATGTTGTCCTTATTTTTCGTAGCTCAACGTTTGCAAACTCATTGAGGATGTTGTAAGCACAATACCAATGGGCGCAATTTGCAAAATGCACAACCGCATTTTGCAAATTTAATGTCAAATCAAATCAAATGTTTATTGGATTCATCACTATACAGTGTACATCCACAACTAAACTACTGACTAAACTACTACCACAACTTGGTTTACTAAGGGAAGTGTGGATTCAGGCCGGGTGGCCAATTTCAAGTTATAGGTAACCCTACATTATTATATTTTATAAATAGTAAACCAAGTTGTGGTAATAGTTTAGTCAGTAGTTTAGTCGTGGATGTACACTGCATAGCAGGGGTCACCAACACGGTGCCCGCGGGCACCCGATAGCCCATAAGGACCAGATGAGTCGCCCGCTGGCCTGTTCTAAAAATAGCTCAAATTGCAGCACTTACCAGTGAGCTGCCTCTATTCTTTTAGATTTTATTTATTTACTAGCAAGCTGGTCTCGCTTTGCTCGACATTTTTAATTCTAAGAGAGACAAAATTCAAATAGAATTTGAAAATCCAAGGAAATATTTTAAAGACTTGGTCTTCACTTGTTTAAATAAATTCATTTATTTTTTTACTTTGCTTGTTATAACTTTCAGAAAGAAAATTTTAGAGAAAAAATACAACCTTAAAATGATTTTAGGATTTTTAAACACTTATACCTTTTTACCTTTTAAATTCCTTCCTCTTCCTTCCTGACAATTTAAATCAATGTTCAAGTATTTTTTTTTTATTGTAAAGAATAATAAAAACATTTTAGTTAAATTTTTCATTTTAGCTTTTGTTTTTTCGACGAAGAATATTTGTGAAATAGTTCTTCAAACTTATGATTTAAATACAATTATTCGGGCAAACCTAGAAAATCTGTAGAATCAAATTTAAATCCTATTTCAAAGTCTTTTGATTTTTTTTTTTTTTAATTTTGGTTCTGGAAAATCTAGACGAAATAATGATTTGTCTTTGTTAGACATATAGCTTGGTCCAATTTGTTATATGTTCTAACAAAGTGCAGATTGGATTTTAACCTATTTAAAACATGTCATCAAAATTCTAAAATAATCTTAATCAGTAAAAATTACTAAGGACGTTCCATAAATTATTTCTTTTAATTTTTCATAAAGATTCGAATTAGCTAGTTTTTCTTTTCATTTTTACCAGTGGAAATTTTAATTTTAAACAGTCGAAATTGAAGATAAAATATGTTTCAAAATTTCATTTTAATTTTTTTCGTGTTTTCTCCTCTTTTAAACCATTCAATTAAGTGATTTTTTTCATCATTTATTCCCTACAAAAAACCTTCCGTAAAAGAAAAAAAATGTACAGCAGAATGACAGATAGAAATACCTATTTTTTTAAAAATATATATGGAGACATTTATTAAAGGTAAATTGAGCAAATTGGCTACTTCTGGCTACTTATTTAAGTGTGTATCAAACTGGTAGCCCTTGGCATTAATCAGTAGCCAAGAAGTAGCTCTTGCTTTCAAAAAGGTTGTTGACCCCTGCTGTATAGTGATGATTCCTAAAAATATTTGATTTGATATTAAATTTGGTACTGTGCTTACAACAACGATACATTGTCTACGAGGATATATTGTCTATGAGGATATATTGTCTATGAATTGTGCATTTTTTGGGCAAGCCTAAACTAAGCTAAACTAAACTAAGCTAAGCTAAGCTAATAGTAGCCTAGCTCGTTCGGTAGTCGGCGTAGTTTATTCACACCTATTTGTAAGGATTACGAGACAGTGCTATCTTTTAGATTCATACTTACATTCAATACTTTTCTTTCCGACATTGTTAGACTTGTAAAGTGAGGAGTTTAGTGATAATCTCCGTTTGTTGTTCTCTGCTCCAACTTCAAAATACACTTCCGGGTTGTCCCTTCAAGGCGGAGGTGTCACGCCAAATGTCTTCCCCCCTACAAAAACCTTCCCCCTCATTTACTTCCGGGGTCATGATTAATACAGACCTTTTGTTAACGTTATATTATAAAAATATAACGCTATATTATAAAAATACAGACGTTTTGTTAACGCTATATTATAAAAATATAACGCTATATTACAAAAATACAGATGTTTTGTTAACGCTATATTTAAAAAAATAAAATTAAATTAAAAAAAACTATTTACAAACACAAGCTATGGGATGACGTAAGAGGAAACGTGAGGAAACGTGACCCCGGAAGTAAATGCGTCATCCCATAGCTTGTGTTTGTAATTTTTTATTTTTTATTTAATTTTTTATTTTTTTATTATATAGCGTTAACAAAACGTCTGTATTTTTATAATATAGCGTTATATTTTTATAATATAATGTTAACAAAACGTCTATTAATCATGACCCCGGAAGTAAATGGGGGGGAAGGTTTTTGTAGGGGGAAGAAATTTGGCGTGACAGCACCTTTTTGTGCTACAAAGAGAAGCGCTGCCCCGTGTGGACGGAGGGAGCTATTACACCGGGAAGCGCTGCTCTGTGTGGACGGAGGGAGCTATTACACTGGGAAGCGCTGCCCCGTGTGGACGGAGGGAGCTATTACACCGGGAAGCGCTGCCCCGTGTGGACGGAAGAAGCTATTACACCGGGAAGCGCTGCCCCGTGTGGACGGAGGGAGCTATTACAATGGGAAGCGCTCCCCCGCATGGACAGAGGGAGCTATTACAACGGGAAGCGCTCCCCCGCATGGACAGAGGGAGCTATTACAACGGGAAGCGCTGCCCTGTGTGGACGGAGGGAGCTATTACAATGGGAAGCGCTCCCCCGCATGGACAGAGGGAGCTATTACAACGGGAAGCGCTGCCCTGTGTGGACGGAGGGAGCTATTACAACGGGAAGCGCTGCTCCGTGTGGACAGAGGGAGCTATTACAACGGGAAGCGCTGCCCTGTGTGGACGGAGGGAGCTATTACACTGGGAAGCGCTGCCCCGTGTGGACGGAGGGAGCTATTACAACGGGAAGCGCTGCCCAGTGTGGACGGAGGGAGGTATTATACCGGGAAGCGCTGCCCCGTGTGGACGGAGGGAGCTATTACACCGGGAAGCGCTGCTCCATGTGGACGGAGGGAGCTATTACACTGGGAAGCGCTGCCCCATGTGGAGGGAGGGAGCTATTACAACGGGAAGCGCTGCCCCGTGTGGATGGAGGGAGCTATTACACCGGTGGCGAATGATATAGTTTGAGTTCTTTTTTTACATAGAATTAGACATTAGTTGATCTATCCAATGACGCTACCCAAACTTCTGAAGATAAAAATGTGCTAAAATATCATTTTTGTATAATAACTGTAAATCTTTGATTGATTGATTGATCAACCATAGATCTCATCCTTACATCAGACCGGCCGAACATAAAAAATAGTGGGGTCATGATCTGTGGTCTTAGTGACCACTATCTAACCTTCTGCACGCGCAAAATAACTAAACCTAAAGCCAACGGCCACATAAGAGCTCAATCCAGATCCCTTAAAACATACTCCAGTGATAATTCCAACCTAAAACTAGGTGAGTGGGACTGCATGGTCCCCTGTGCACACGATGATGCTTGGGATCACTTAAAAACAGCGTCCCTAGTGATACTAGAATAGAATAGAATATAATAGAAAGTACTTTTTTGATCCCGGGGGGATCAACAAATGATATGGCTCCCGTGAGAACAGTCAGGATCAAAGCCCGCTCTGAACCATGGATCAATCCAGACCTATTAGCTGCCATAAAAGACAGAGACAGAAAATACTTTGAATACCAAAAGTGTAAAACCAAAGTAAATAAACAACCCAATAACAATAACCTCAAATCACTCCTTTCAACGCTCAGAAAGCAATGCAATAAATTAAGAAATAAGACGAACAACCTGACTGAATCCTTAAAAAAAAAATTATATCAATGACAAAATAGAGGAAAACACAAATAAGCCACATGAGGTCTGGAAAATCCCCAACAAGCAGCTTCCTGGATGCAGCCAGAAACTTAAAAGCAGACTCACCAACATCAACATCAAGGAGGGTTACAGACAAAATGGAGGTAGCAAGCAGACTTAACACCTTTTTCACCAACATAGCCACAACTCTCGTAAACAAGCTGTCCCACCACTCTGGTCGTTTTGGTGTAGAACACATTGAAGACTTCTACAGAAAGCTAGGAGTAGTCAACAACAATTTCAATTTAGAAATGCTCTCAGCTAACGAGGTGTTTAATAAATTGAGCGCGCTCATCCCAAACAAGACCACCGGCCTTGACAATATCCCCTCCAGATTCCTCATGGACTCTGCCACCACCATCGCTCCAATAATCACACACATAATAAACCACCATTGCCCCAATAATCACACACATAATAAACCACCATTGCCCCAATAATCACACACATAATAAACCACCATCGGCCCAATAATCACACACATAATAAACCACCATCGCCCCAATAATCACACACATAATAAACCACCATCGCCCCAATAATCACACACATAATAAACCACCATTGCCCCAATAATCACACACATAATAAACCACCATTGCCCCAATAATCACACACATAATAAACCACCATTGCCCCAATAATCACACACATAATAAACCACCATTGCCCCAATAATCACTCATATAATAAACCACCATTGCCCCAATAATCACACACATAATAAACCACCATTGCCCCAATAATCACACACATAATAAACCACCATTGCCCCAATAATCACACACATAATAAACCACCATTGCCCCAATAATCACACACATAATAAACCACCATTGCCCCAATAATCACACACATAATAAACCACCATTGCCCCAATAATCACACACATAATAAACCACCATTGCCCCAATAATCACACACATAATAAACCACCATTGCCCCAATAATCACACACATAATAAACCACCATTGCCCCAATAATCACACACATAATAAACCACCATTGCCCCATAATCACACACATAATAAACCACCATTGCCACAATAATCACACACATAATAAACCACCATTGCCCCAATAATCACACACATAATAAACCACCATTGCCACAATAATCACACACATAATAAACCACCATTGCCCCAATAATCACACACATAATAAACCACCATTGCCCCAATAATCACACACATAATAAACCACCATTGCCACAATAATCACACACATAATAAACCACCATTGCCCCAATAATCACACACATAATAAACCACCATTGCCCCAATAATCACACACATAATAAACCACCATTGCCCCAATAATCACACACATAATAAACCACCATTGCCCCAATAATCACACACATAATAAACCACCATTGCCCCAATAATCACACACATAATAAACCACCATTGCCCCAATAATCACACACATATAATAAACCACCATTGCCCCAATAATCACACACATAATAAACCACCATTGCCCCAATAATCACACACATAATAAACCACCATTGCCCCAATAATCACACACATAATAAACCACCATTGCCCCAATAATCACACATATAATAAACCACCATTGCCCCAATAATCACACACATAATAAACCACCATTGCCCCAATAATCACACACATAATAAACCACCATTGCCCCAATAATCACACACATAATAAACCACCATTGCCCCAATAATCACACACATAATAAACCACCGTTGCCCCAATAATCACACACATAATAAACCACCATTGCCACAATAATCACACACATAATAAACCACCATTGCCCCAATAATCACACACATAATAAACCACCATTGCCCCAATAATCACACACATAATAAACCACCATTGCCCCAATAATCACACACATAATAAACCACCATTGCCCCAATAATCACACACATAATAAACCACCATTGCCCCAATAATCACACACATAATAAACCACCATTGCCCCAATAATCACACACATAATAAACCTGTCAATCAAACAAGGCCAAGAAGTAGCAAAAGATTTCAAGATAGCAAGAGTAACTCCCCTTTATAAAAAAAGGAAGCAAATTAAAACATGGTAACTACTGACCTGTTTCTATTCTCACTTCCATTTCCAAAGTGTTGGAAAAAGTAGTTTATGAACAGGTTGATGGATACCTTGCTACTAATAAACTCATGTACAAATTATAATGTGGCTTGAGAACTAAACACTCCACTGACACATGCCTTCTTTATCTGACCAACCACATCAAACATGAGGTGGACGCCGGCAAATACTGGACATGCTGGACATTATAAATACTGCTGGACATGCTGGACATTATAAATACTGCTGGACATGCTGGACATTATAAATACTGCTGGTCATGCTGGACATTATAAATACTGCGGCATGGTCATGCTGGACATTATAAATACTGCTGGACATGCTGGACATTATAAATACTGCGGCATGGTCATGCTGGACATTATGAATACTGCTGGACATGCTGGACATTATAAATACTGCTGGTCATGCTGGACATTATAAATACTGCTGGACATGCTGGACATTATAAATACTGCTGGACATGCTGGACATTATAAATACTGCTGGACATGCTGGACATTATAAATACTGCTGGACATGCTGGACATTATAAATACTGCTGGTCATGCTGGACATTATAAATACTGCTGGACATGCTGGACATTATAAATACTGCTGGACATGCTGGACATTATAAATACTGCTGGACATGCTGGACATTATAAATACTGCTGGACATGCTGGACATTATAAATACTGCTGGTCATGCTGGACATTATAAATACTGCTGGACATGCTGGACATTATAAATACTGCGGCATGGTCATGCTGGACATTATGAATACTGCTGGACATGCTGGACATTATAAATACTGCTGGTCATGCTGGACATTATAAATACTGCTGGACATGCTGGACATTATAAATACTGCTGGACATGCTGGACATTATAAATACTGCGGCATGGTCATGCTGGACATTATAAATACTGCTGGACATGCTGGACATTATAAATACTGCGGCATGGTCATGCTGGACATTATGAATACTGCTGGACATGCTGGACATTATAAATACTGCTGGTCATGCTGGACATTATAAATACTGCTGGACATGCTGGACATTATAAATACTGCTGGACATGCTGGACATTATAAATACTGCGGCATGGTCATGCTGGACATTATAAATACTGCGGCATGGTCATGCTGGACATTATAAATACTGCGGCATGGTCATGCTGGACATTATAAATACTGCTGGACATGCTGGACATTATAAATACTGCGGCATGGTCATGCTGGACATTATAAATACTGCTGGACATGCTGGACATTATAAATACTGCTGGACATGCTGGACATTATAAATACTGCTGGACATGCTGGACATTATAAATACTGCGGCACGGTCATGCTGGACATTATAAATACTGCGGCATGGTCATGCTGGACATTATAAATACTGCTGGACATGCTGGACATTATAAATACTGCGGCATGGTCATGCTGGACATTATAAATACTGCGGCATGGTCATGCTGGACATTATAAATACTGCTGGACATGCTGGACATTATAAATACTGCGGCATGGTCATGCTGGACATTATAAATACTGTGGCATGGTCATGCTGGACATTATAAATACTGCTGGACATTATAAATACTGCTGGACATGCTGGACATTATAAATACTGCTGGACATGCTGGACATTATAAATACTGCTGGACATGCTGGACATTATAAATACTGCCGCATGGTCATGCTGGACATTATAAATACTGCTGGACATGCTGGACATTATAAATACTGCTGGACATGCTGGACATTATAAATACTGCGGCACGGTCATGCTGGACATTATAAATAGTGCTGGACATGCTGGACATTATAAATACTGCGGCACGGTCATGCTGGACATTATAAATAGTGCTGGACATGCTGGACATTATAAATACTGCTGGACATGCTGGACATTATAAATACTGCGGCACGGTCATGCTGGACATTATAAATAGTGCTGGACATGCTGGACATTATAAATACTGCTGGACATGCTGGACATTATAAATACTGCGGCATGGTCATGTTGGACATTATAAATAGTGCTGGACATGCTGGACATTATAAATACTGCTGGACATGCTGGACATTATAAATACTGCGGCACGGTCATGCTGGACATTATAAATAGTGCTGGACATGCTGGACATTATAAATACTGCTGGACATGCTGGACATTATAAATACTGCGGCATGGTCATGCTGGACATTATAAATACTGCGGCATGGTCATGCTGGACATTATAAATACTGCTGGACATGCTGGACATTATAAATACTGCTGGACATGCTGGACATTATAAATACTGCTGGACATGCTGGACATTATAAATACTGCGGCATGGTCATGCTGGACATTATAAATAGTGCTGGACATGCTGGACATTATAAATACTGCTGGACATGCTGGACATTATAGATACTGCTGGACATGCTGGACATTATAAATACTGCGGCATGGTCATGCTGGACATTATAAATACTGCTGGACATGCTGGACATTATAAATACTGCGGCATGGTCATGCTGGACATTATGAATACTGCTGGACATGCTGGACATTATAAATACTGCTGGACATGCTGGACATTATAAATACTGCGGCATGGTCATGCTGGACATTATAAATACTGCTGGACATGCTGGACATTATAAATACTGCTGGACATGCTGGACATTATAAATACTGCGGCATGGTCATGCTGGACATTATAAATACTGTGGCATGGTCATGCTGGACATTATAAATACTGCTGGACATGCTGGACATTATAAATACTGCTGGACATGCTGGACATTATAAATACTGCGGCATGGTCATGCTGGACATTATAATTACTGCTGGACATGCTGGACATTATAAATACTGCGGCATGGTCATGCTGGACATTATGAATACTGCTGGACATGCTGGACATTATAAATACTGCGGCATGGTCATGCTGGACATTATAAATACTGCTGGACATGCTGGACATTATAAATACTGCTGGTCATGCTGGACATTATAAATACTGCTGGACATGCTGGACATTATAAATACTGTGGCATGGTCATGCTGGACATTATAAATACTGCTGGACATGCTGGACATTACAAATACTGTGGCATGGTCATGCTGGACATTATAAATACTGCTGGACATGCTGGACATTATAAATACTGCTGGACATGCTGGACATTATAAATACTGCGGCATGGTCATGCTGGACATCATAAATACTGCTGGACATGCTGGACATTATAAATACTGCTGGTCATGCTGGACATTACAAATACTGCGGCATGGTCATGCTGGACATTATAAATACTGTGGCATGGTCATGCTGGACATTATAAATACTGCTGGACATGCTGGACATTATAAATACTGCTGGACATGCTGGACATTATAAATACTGCGGCATGGTCATGCTGGACATTATAATTACTGCTGGACATGCTGGACATTATAAATACTGCGGCATGGTCATGCTGGACATTATGAATACTGCTGGACATGCTGGACATTATAAATACTGCGGCATGGTCATGCTGGACATTATAAATACTGCTGGACATGCTGGACATTATAAATACTGCTGGTCATGCTGGACATTATAAATACTGCTGGACATGCTGGACATTATAAATACTGTGGCATGGTCATGCTGGACATTATAAATACTGCTGGACATGCTGGACATTACAAATACTGTGGCATGGTCATGCTGGACATTATAAATACTGCTGGACATGCTGGACATTATAAATACTGCTGGACATGCTGGACATTATAAATACTGCGGCATGGTCATGCTGGACATCATAAATACTGCTGGACATGCTGGACATTATAAATACTGCTGGTCATGCTGGACATTATAAATACTGCGGCATGGTCATGCTGGACATTATAAATACTGCGGCATGGTCATGCTGGACATTATAAATACTGTGGCATGGTCATGCTGGACATTATAAATACTGCTGGACATGCTGGACATTATAAATACTGCGGCATGGTCATGCTGGACATTATAAATACTGTGGCATGGTCATGCTGGACATTATAAATACTGCGGCACGGTCATGCTGGACATTATAAATACTGCGGCATGGTCATGCTGGACATTATAAATACCGTGGCATGGTCATGCTGGACATTATAAATACTGCTGGACATTCAGAAGGCCTTTGACACCGTTAACCACGCCATACTTTTGGATAAGCTCACAGCAATCAGATTGGATAAAACCTCATGGTGCTGGATGTAATCTTACTTGGAGGGGAGGAAACAGGTGGTAGAGGTGAACAGCACCATGTCCCCTCCCCTCTCAGTAAGCTGTGGAGTCCCCCAAGGCAGAATACTAGGACCTTTACTGTTCCTAATATAGGTCAATGACATGCCATCAGCATGACACTGTCAATTGTTCCTGTTTGCGGATGACTCGGCCCTGCTGGTATCCGGCAAGGACAAGTCACATGTGGAACAAATCCTCAGTGCTGAACTCCTCAATATTTGCACCAGGCTCGCTGACAACAAGCTATCCATACACTTAGGTAAAAGGGAATCCATCCTAATTGGATCCCATATTAAACTTAAGAAGGTCAGTGACTTGACTATAAAAGTGGGTGACATTGTTATCACCAGGAAAGATGAGATCACCTACCTAGCTTCCATTCTAGAGGCTAATCTTTCCTGTGATAAAATGGCAACCAAGGTCATCAAAAAGGTCAACCAAAGAACGAGATTCCTCCTCCTCTCTGGTCAACAAAAGCATCTTGAGGATTCTAGCGGGAACTCTCATTCAACCCTTCTTCGATTACGCTTGCACCTCCTGGTACCCCAGCACCTCCAAAACCCTCAAATCTAGACTCCAAACATCCCAGAACAAGCTAGTCCGGTTACTTTTAGACCTCCACCCCAGATCCCACCTCACTCCAACCCACTTCTCCAAAGTGGGCTGGCTCAGGGTGGAGGCCAGAGTCAAACAACTTGCACTGAGCCTAGTCTATAAAAACCGCTACACCTCCCTGATACCCAAGTACATGTCAAACTACTTCCTTAACGTAAATGACCACCATAACCACAACACCAGGGGGAGCTCCACAAACCACGTTAAACCCAGATTCCCATCTAACAAAGCTCTTAACTCATTTTCTTTCTATGCCACATCAATGTGGAATGCACTCCCAACAAGTGTAAAAGTAAGTGCATCTCTATCCTCCTTCAAAAGTGCTCTAAAAGAACACATCCAGGCAACTTCAACCCTAGACTAACACCCTCCCACGACATCCCACTTCCCCAGATTGCAAATAATCAAATGTAAATAATCAAATGTGGATACTTGTTCTTATGCTATGTTCTCTGCTGGCTGTACATATCCTACTAAGTCACACCTACACTGTTTCAATGTCCATTGATTGATTGATTGAAAGTTTTATTAGTAGATTGCACAGTACAGTACATATTCCCTAGAATTGACCACTAAATGGTACCACCCAGATAAGTTTTTCAACTTCCACGTTAATCAATTCATGGTAACCATTTCTCACATGATACCATTGTTGATGACTGAAGTGCTGATAACCAAACTTAACCACATTCCAAATGAGCTAATATTTGCAGAAAATAATAAAGTTTTTCAGCTGGAACGTTAAGTATCTTGTCTTTGCAGTCTATTCAATTGAATATAAGTTTAAAAAGAATTGTTGTATTCTCTTTTTATTTAGCATTTACACAAGGTGACGACTTCACTGCTTTTGGGTGTTGTACATCAAAGCGACTGCCTTTAGGTTATTCCAGATTCCAGTGCTTCTAAGTTATTTCCTGTTGCGGATTCAAAAAAACATTTTGTGCACCCTACACTCTACACTGTGACTACAAATAGTATCATTTATGTATAAAATGGTTATAAGAACACCTCTGCATAACATTGTACCCTCATTCACATAAAAAAAATAAACAAAAAAAATATGGATCACCTTACAACAAAGAATAGCTTTATTGACATTGTTTTTAGTCTGTAATAGAATATTTAAATGAAATATAAATAAATGATAAATGGGTTGTACTTGTATAGCGCTTTTCTACCTTCAAGGTACTCAAAGCGCTTTGACACTACTTCCACATTTACCCACTCACACACACATTCACACACTGATGGAGGGAGCTGCCATGCAAGGCGCCAACCAGCACCCATCAGGAGTGTCTTGCTCAGGACACAACGGACGTGACGAGGTTGGTACTAGGTGGGATTTGAACCAGGGACCTTCGGGTTACGCACGGCCACTCTCCCACTGCGCCACACCGTCCCCAAACTATATATAATATATAATAATGAATCCAAATATGAACTCAATAGCACAATATAGAACCACTTTTACTTACACAAAAAACAAATAAAGCAATTTGTGCTGATGTTTTTTAATCAAAATGAGGAAGTCAGGATTAATGGCTGCAATGAACAGGTTTAGTAGCGCAGTTTTTTGAAGCGCAGTTTGACTCATGATACTGATAAAGCTTGTTCCCGGGGTCACATGCGCCACCCAAAGGAGATCTGCCCCACTACTTGAAAAAGACTGGATTTTTTCCAACAAGAGGAAATTGTGTGGGGATTTTAGATTGGTGTCAATACGGGTTAACCAGCCTGCTTCCTGCTTTATTTGTCCTGTCATGCAGGACTATGGACATATTGGCTGTGGTCGCAATGACTCATCCCACCATTTCATTCATCCAATATGTCCGATGGACACCATGGACCCTCCAAAGGTGGCAATCGGGGCAGCCCAGGTCAGCGTCTCCATCAATATTTCAGCTGCTGATGATGTCAGAAAGCCCTATAAAGAGCCTCCTAGAAAGCTTCCCGTCAGCAGCACCATGGTCAACAGCAGAGCCCTCCTCCTCGCCGTGGCGGTCTGCTGCTGCAGCCACTTCCTGCGGCTGACTCGGGCCGAGGACGCCTCCATGGAGACGCGCTCCTTGGACTTCCCGCTGAAAAGACAGCAGGAAAAAGACCTGGTGAGATGATGGCTCATTAAAAACACAATGGGGTTGGCGTTGTTGTTGGGTTTTTGGCAAATGTCTTTTGAATGCAGATTGATGCTTTACAAGAAGTCCTGGAGAAGTTGAGGAACAAAGAGATGCCGTCTGAGAAGAAGCTTGGCTGGCTTCCATCGGTAAGTACAACACATTATTCATCAACATGGACTCAATTTAGTCTGATTTGATTTGATTTGTAGTTACTGTCCTAATTTCATTGCAGTCCCATTTCTTCACTTTCTTCATTTATTTTGACAAATGAGGTTTAATTCAATGAAATGAAATGATCAAAATATTTCTTACTTTACTTTGCTTCTATTATTTCAGTATGACTATCAATAGTTATTGGATTTTTATCTAACTCTTGTCTTGCTCAACTCATTTATTATCAGTTGTTAGTGTGTGTTTTTTTTTCATTTCAGTGTAAAACTTTAAAAAATGTGTTCAATTATATTGAATTATTTGGTTAAATATTTATTTTCTTATTTTGCTTCAATATTTCAGTGTGGCTGCCAATTCATTTAGTTATTTATCCATGTTTTAATAGAAAAAATAATGTGTGTTTTTACATTTTAGCATACAAGTCAATGAAATGAAATGACATTAAAATGTGTTAAAATCATTAAAATCTGTTAAAATTTTACATGGGACCCAACAATTAATTTAATTTAATTTAATCTAATTACCAAATCAGACCCTTTCTTCATGTATGTTGCTTTTTATTGTCTTAAATGACATTGTGACTGTCAATGTATTTTTTTTTTCATGACATTAATATTTTTTTCTCCCCATGCAGGAAAAGAAAAATGCAACATGAAACATAATGTGAATATTTGTTGTCGTGTTTAGTCCTTTCTGGATTTATTTATCTGTTCATTTACAGTAAACACTTGCTTATCGCTGTTAACTGCTTAACTGTGTTTTCCGCAAAGTAGGATTTATTAATTATAGATCAAATACTTTCAAAGCTACAGCATAAAAACATTGTTCTAATTACTTAAAAAAACAAACAACATATGATAATTCCCTTTACACTTATTTAATCCCTAATTGTAATGCTGGCTGAAGCTGAGCCAATCAGTGGCCATGATACTAAAGCACATACTCTGCTTGTAGTCCCTCCAGTCATTTTATGCGTGAAAGTGTGGAATTAAAAAATATTGAACCAATCTGCGATAGAGTGAAGCTGCAGACTTGGAAGCACGATGTGATGTTTGATGATAATTCTCTTCATCCTCCTAATTTTCCTCCTTCTGCTGCTTTTTGTCATCATCTCAGTGCGACGCCGGGGAGCCCTGTGCCGTGCGGAAAGGCGCACGTATCGGCACGCTCTGCAGCTGTCCCAGGGGGACTTCCTGTAACTTTTATGTCCTCAAGTGTTTGTGAAAAAAAAAAAAGAGAACAGTCCTGACATAAAAAAGAAAAAAGAAAGAAAAAGAAAAGGGGGTTGGTGAGCAAACATTTGTTGAAGCCTCTTTTTTAAGTGAAATTAAAATTGTTGTGATTTTTTGCAAATGTTGAAGGGGAGTGTTGGTGTTTAATACATCTGATGTTGTTATAAAAGCCAGAATAGCATCGGATGGTGCTGTGGTTGTGTGGCCTCCTGAACATTTCTCATTAAAAGAAGAAACAATTTGCTGTATTTTATCATCGCCTAAAGTGTGAAGCTGAGGGAAGATCTTTTTCTATACGCATCCTTTGTTGGCATGTTGTTTCATTGACAGAATCATTTTTTGGATTAGTAGCAATAATTACAAATACTTACATTCAAATCTATGTTTTTTTTTTCCAATTCAACTCATATTGTTTACAGATGTATACGACATGAAATACTACATAGATCACAGGCGTCAAACTCATTTGAATAATATCTGTGCACAAATCATGGCATTAAAACTAAAGAATGAAGACAACTTCCAATTGTTTTTTTTTGTCTTAGTTTGGCCAAAAGTAGAACAAACATATTCTGGAAATATTACAATAGAAATTTAGAAAAAAATAGCGTCAGTGGTAAAGTTTAGATCCATGAAGGAAAGAAGAAAGTCAATGAATGTTTATAACTGCATACAAATATGCATAAAAATGTCTTTTCTTTTGTATTATTTTTTTAAATGAATAAAGCTTTTTCCAAAACACAATATAGAATGTCAGATATAAAAGGAAATTACATTTGTTTTCAAAACGCTTACAGACATTTTTTATGACTTGATGGGGTCCCTGGACCCCATTTGGAAAATTCCTAGCGCCAACAGTGATGAAGTATTGGTGCAGCAGGCGGCTGCGGCCCGTGGGCCACTTGTAATTCCTGGGGGCCATAGATCATTTTTTTTCACGGGCCTTGACTTTCACACCCCTGTTATAGATTAATAGATAATAACAAATATGTACCGTAATCGCAATATATTACAAATGTGTCAAGAAAATAATTGAATCAATTACATAAAAGGGACAAGCGGTAGGAAATGGATGGATGGAATTACATCAAATATTTGTGAATGCCATGAAAATAGTTTGCAGTACAACTTTTGTTTGACTTGAATACATAAAACCATACAATAAATTAGGAAAATATATCATGCAAATAAGCAGCAAAATATTTACAAAAAGTCTAAAAATTATCCATCCATCCACTTTCTACCGCTTGTCTCTCTCGGGGTTATAATAAATAATGAATTTAGTGATTTCTGAGGGATTCTTTTTTAAATGTATGAAAGCGAATGCAAAATATTAAGAAACTATATACATATATATGTATAGCTATATATATATATATATATATATATATATATAGCTATACATTTTAAACATGTTAATAAAACATGTATGGATTGAAAGAAAGTCAAACATTCTAGCGAGTTAGGGTTCCATTGTCTTAGTTGAATATCTTGTAAATAATACACAAAAATGCATGATGTAAATACATAGCAGACATTAATGGAATATGTATGAATAACAGTACAAGTCAAAATATGGAATAGATTGATTTGTGATGAATTAATTTACAAAAACCATATACATTTCTATAAATCTAAAATCATTTCAATAAAACATGTGTAAATGAAAAGAAAATTAAATAAACGTTTTGGTAATTTATGTTTCTACTGCTTTATCTAGTGTACATTAGAAATGCAGAATAATACAACAAATATGCATGAATAGCAAATTCTGAAGATGTAACTAAAAATTGTAGACAAAAAAAAAATAGCTGATTGTGGGTTTTAAGATCCATTACCTTTCTGAATATCTATATTGGCAATATGCAAAATAAATACAAATAAATATGTTCACCGTTATGTCAGTTAAAATAAAAAAAGTACAACAAAAATATACCATTAAATTTTGTCTGTTATTGTCAATTACTTTAGAAGAATATATTTACAAACTATATGCTAAATATTCAAAAACATAAATAAATATGAACAATTCTACTATTATGTCATTAAAAATGGTGAAATGATCAAATACATCAAATAATTTTGTCTTCAATGATTAATTGCCTTAGTTGAATATCTATATAATAGCTGGACCAAATAATAGAAACATATGTAAAGTAAATTAGAAAAAATATCTTTATAGAATGTCTATAAATGACAATAAAATGTAAACAATAAATTGGGTGATTTTGGATGGATTATTTTTTCCAAATATATCAAATTAGATGCAAAATGATACAGAAAATATATAAATAGCTATAAATGGAAAAAAAACATGTCAAAAAATGTGCGGGGAAAAAAAGAAAATTAAAGTAATTATTTTGTGATCTATGACTTAATGATTTATTATTATTCATTATCAAGTATGTATTGTCTTGTATAGTGTACAGTATGTTACAAAATATTGAAAAATACAACAAATATGTACAAACAGCAAATTCAAAAAATGTCAGTAGACATTAAAAATATTGTGAGTTTTATTATCAATTGCCTGAGGTGAATCTCTATATATGCATTATACAAAACGTTTTGCACAATAATCTCCATTAAAATATTAAAAACAACTTTCAAAAATATATTAATACATTTTATCTACCTATGTATGAACAATATGCAAAATACTATGAATAACGTAAACAAATGTTGAAATGATGATAAAAAAACAGTCAATTCATGTATTTTATGATGAATTGCCTCAATTGAATATGTATAGCTTATAAACAAAATAATTGGAAGATATATGAATAATGATCAGAAATTGCAATGTGTCAATGTGATTGTTTTTGCTGAGTATGTAGAAACCTCAGCCTGGAAATAAATGACGAGAAGTCCTTACTGAAAAGTATCTAAAGGCAGGCTATTGATTGGGAGATGTGATCTTATACTCACACATTCCTTCCTCACGTCCTCACGTCCTCACATCCTTGCCTCCTCACGTCCTCACATCCTTGCCTCCTCACATCCTTGCCTCCTCAGGTCCTCACATCCTTGCCTCCTCACGTCCTCACATCCTTGCCTCCTCACGTCCTCACATCCTTGCCTCCTCACGTCCTCACATCCTTGCCTCCTCACGTCCTCACATCCTTGCCTCCTCACGTCCTCACATCCTTGCCTGCTCACGTCCTCACATCCTTGCCTCCTCAGGTCCTCACATCCTTGCCTCCTCACGTCCTCACATCCTTGCCTCCTCACGTCCTCACATCCTTGCCTCCTCCCATCCTGGACTCCAGCAGTGAGCTCCTCTGATGACGTCACAGGCGGCCACCGACATGGCGTCCGGCCGGCTGCAGGAGGTGAGCCGCTGCGTGGACTCCAAGCTCCCGCAAGGCAAGAAATACTCGCTGCTCGTCATCATTGGTCGCGCAGCTGCACACGGACAGGCGGGACACGTCTGCCAACGCATCCAGACAGGTATTAAGGAGATCTTTGCACACAAAGAAATGGCCTTTAATCATCTCAGCACTGCGGCATCCGACTGACCGTGAATGCGTCATTTACGGCCATCATACACAATGTCCTTTTTTTGTTTGTTTTTTCTTTCGTTTTGGCGTTTTACCTTGAAATAACACGCCGTATGTTGTCAAACTGATTGTGGACGCTATTTTGTTGTTGATGTGCAACATATTTTGTTGTTGTTAATCATGTATTGCGAAAGGCCACAACATTAGGAACACTTGCGCTGTCTAATCACGTGACGCAATGTATCGCAACAACATTTACACAATCATACTCAAACGTGTACGTATTGTCTGCTTTTCACACCCATTTGCAACTTTTTTGCAGCCAACCAAGGACATATTGGGACATGTTTTCTAGCTTAGGAGCTCACACTGTTGTTTTGTCAAAAAAAGAGCATAAAGCTTGAAGTGGTGCTACATAATTAGAGAGGGGATGTACAACTTGTGGCCCCGGGAGCCATTTGCAGCCCTCCAGCTTGAAGTGGTGCTACATAATTAGAGAGGGGTGTACAACTTGTGGCCCCGGGAGCCATTTGCAGCCCTCCAGCTTGAAGTGGTGCTACATAATTAGAGAGGGGTGTACAACTTGTGGCCCCGGGAGCCATTTGCAGCCCTCCAGCTTGAAGTGGTGCTACATAATTAGAGAGGGGTGTACAACTTGTGGCCCCGGGAGCCATTTGCAGCCCTCCAGCTTGAAGTGGTGCTACATAATTAGAGAGGGGTGTACAACTTGTGGCCCCGGGAGCCATTTGCAGCCCTCCAGCTTGAAGTGGTGCTACATCATTAGAGAAGGGTGTACAACATATTTGTAGCCCTCCAGCTTGAAGTGGTGCTACATAATTAGAGAGGGGATGTACAACTTGTGGCCCCGGGAGCCATTTGCAGCCCTCCAGCTTGAAGTGGTGCTACATAATTAGAGAGGGGTGTACAACATATTTGTAGCCCTCCAGCTTGAAGTGGTGCTACATCATTAGAGAGGGGTGTACAACATATTTGTAGCCCTCCAGCTTGAAGTGGTGCTACATCATTAGAGAAGGGTGTACAACATATTTGTAGCCCTCCAGCTTGAAGTGGTGCTACATAATTAGAGAGGGGTGTACAACATATTTGTAGCCCTCCAGCTTGAAGTGGTGCTACATCATTAGAGAGGGGTGTACAACATATTTGTAGCCCTCCAGCTTGAAGTGGTGCTACATAATTAGAGAGGGGTGTACAACATATTTGTAGCCCTCCAGCTTGAAGTGGTGCTACATAATTAGAGAGGGGTGTACAACATATTTGTAGCCCTCCAGCTTGAAGTGGTGCTACATAATTAGAGAGGGGTGTACAACATATTTGTAGCCCTCCAGCTTGAAGTGGTGCTACATAATTAGAGAGGGGTGTACATCATGTTTGCAGCCCTCCAGCTTGAAGTGGTGCTACATAATTAGAGAAGGGTGTACATCATGTTTGCAGCCCTCCAGCTTGAAGTGGTGCTACATAATTAGAGAGGGGTGTACAACATATTTGTAGCCCTCCAGCTTGAAGTGGTGCTACATAATTAGAGAGGGGTGTACAACATATTTGTAGCCCTCCAGCTTGAAGTGGTGCTACATCATTAGAGAAGGGTGTACATCATGTTTGCAGCCCTCCAGCTTGAAGTGGTGCTACATAATTAGAGAGGGGTGTACAACATATTTGTAGCCCTCCAGCTTGAAGTGGTGCTACATAATTAGAGAGAGGGTGTACATCATGTTTGCAGCCCTCCAGCTTGAAGTGGTGCTACATAATTAGAGAGGGG